>NW_008690758.1:66150-66747 GCF_000695815.1 Acanthisitta chloris | reverse complement strand
CTCTGGAGTGTCCCCATGGCCATCCCAGCTGAGAAGCTCCTCTCTGAAGCTTTGTAAAATGGAGGCAGGTGCTGCTGTGGGAGCAGACTTGAGTCTCTTCTATTGCATCTGTGTTCTGATATGCAGTTGGGTGAAAGCTCAGCCTTCCCCTGGAACAGACACTCCCCTTTGGCTCCTCTGTGCGTTTGGGTCTTGACTGTTTTTTTGCTCCTTTCCCTTCCCCTTAGGTATAAGGGCACTGGGAATCTTCACAAAGAACTGTTTTCCACCCTCCTTGGGCTCACCAGCTAGAAATTGTCCCAGTATATTTGGGTAACTAGTCTGGGGTGCTTAGAGTCTTCCTGATATGTGCATTGCTGGTTGAAGGATGTGCAGAGATGGGCACCAGGGTCTTGACTGTTTTTTTGCTCCTTTCCCTTCCCCTTAGGTATAAGGGCACTGGGAATCTTCACAAAGAACTGTTTTCCACCCTCCTTGGGCTCACCAGCTAGAAATTGTCCCAGTATATTTGGGTAACTAGTCTGGGGTGCTTAGAGTCTTCCTGATATGTGCATTGCTGGTTGAAGGATGTGCAGAGATGGGCACCATCCTCTCCAC
>NW_008690758.1:63533-66126 GCF_000695815.1 Acanthisitta chloris | reverse complement strand
CTTTCCCTGTGTGCAGTTGCTTTCCAAGACCCTGGGAAAGCTGAAGGTGAGACACAGGTTCCACAGGTACCAAGCAGAGCAGAGTTGATTGTGCCTGCTCCATCCCTGGTAGTGTTCCAGGCCAAGTTGGATGGGGCTTGGAGCAACTTGGTGGAAGAAGGTGTCCCTGCTCAGGGCAGGGGTTTGGAACTGAATGGTCTTTAAGGTCCCTTCCAACCCAAACCATTCTATGATTCACATGTGTCTAGCCCCAGTGTGGTGCTGGGAAGGCAGAACAGGTTGAGGTGCTGCTGTGTTCTTTCCATATCTCCCTCTCCAAGAGCTTGGCACAGATAATGGCCCAGTGATAACTGAGATCTGCAGGTAAAGTCTTTTTCCTTAAAAAGGTGAGTTTGCAAATGCTGGTGGTGCCTTGCTCAAGAAAAATGCTTTTGGAAGAGACAGCAGTGCCTGGAGAGCCTCTGGATGGTATTTGGAGGAGCAGAGCTAGTGTAAGTGTGGAGATGGAAACCTGCCTGTGTCTCCAGGCTCTTGATTTTCTATTGGGTTAAGCTGCAGAGCAGGGGGTGAAGGTGCTGCTGCAGTGCTCAGTTTAAAAGGGAAGAGATTTGCAGTGTCATTCCCTTTCTCTCTTGGCAGGAATTCTCCCAGGAGAGGACAGGAGACCTTTTGCTTTGAAAATTAAGCTCAGGTTTTCATTTTGCTTTTAGGAGGTGTACAGAGGTGTTAAAGGCAGCTGTGAAAAGATCCCCTGAAAGCCCAGCTGAGCAAACCTTGATCCCCTTTCTGAAGGGTGAGGAGAGGTTAGGCTGGTTCCCCAGGAGCAGCAGGAAGGGGGATGGATGCTGTTTCATCTCGGTGTCCTCTCCAACCCTCGCTGAAATGCTGCTCTGGCAGTCACCTCTCAGATTTAGTGACTAAGAAATCCCTCCTGCTCTAAGCTGAGAGAAAATGGAAAGAGCAAAGAAGAAAAAAAGTGTGGGAAGCTGATTCATCAGTGCAAAGGTAGAGCTAGTGCTTGGCACGTTCCCAGCCCTCCAGGAGCCCCTGGTTGTCCGCAGAGCTCCAGCCCTTGGTTCCCAGGAGCTGCAGGAGGCAGCGTGGGCTCTGCGCTAGAGGGAGACAATAGCTAATGGATACAGGGATGCTCTGCTTGGAAAAAAGCCCAAAGTGGGATGTTCAGATGCTGGCAGTGAAGTTATTTATTTATTTCTCTGTTTTAAAGGTGATTTGCAGCAGGAGAATCTGCGTGTGATGCGGTGCTGAGTGCTTTCCATAAGGTACTGGGTACTGAGCCTGACTCATGTACACAGCTACCTCCTGCTCTCTGTTCGTTACCAGCCCCTTGAAAATGGAAAGGAGAAGTGCTGGGGAAGGCTCTGAGCTGCCTGTGCTCCTCCTCTTCTGTGGCCCCAGCACGACCCTCCCACCCTTTCCTGGCTGGATCCAGCAGATGTGAGCAGTGAGTTGTTTATCCAGTGGCTGCTGTTGGGTTTTCTCAGGCATTGACTCGCTCAGCTATTTACTATTGTGATTAAGAAAGGAAAGTTCATGCGACTTTAATTCAATCCCAAATAATTCAGATGATTTTTGCCATAAAACCCCTTTGCAAGAACACAGCTGTGTGTTCTCCCCAGGGTTCCTGGTGGTCTCTGTGTCCCCCTTGCTCCATGTGTGACCTTGGCTTTTTCCTGCAGCACTTTGGGATATTTGCAGTCAGCTGTGGGTTTCCTTGAGTCACTTGGTGGTCTCTGAGGACCTTGCCAGGCTGATTTTGGCAGACCCTTTTGCCTTGGACAGTGGGGTTATACTGGGGGAGATCTGTGGATCACAGTGGAAGCTGTGAGTGGGCACAGCTGCTGGGAGTTCCTAAAGGAACATCCAGAAGGTGAGAAACACTTTATTTCTGCCAGGTCCCAAGGTTAAACATCATCTTCCAACCAACTCTTCTCCATGGGGCCAAGGTGTACCTGTGTCCTGGCTAGAGAGGAAAGGTCTTAGGCAGAACTCTGATAATGCTATGGGATGCAAAGTCTCCAAAAGCCTTAAAAAGAAGTAGGAGAAAACTGCTACTTTTCCAGCATTCAGCCTTTCTTTCACCTTCTTTAGGAGATTTAGCTTGCTGTGACAAATCCTTGTGGATCCCATGCAGCCCTGGCTGGGCAGTGGCTGGGGGGGGAGCAGTGAAGGGAGGTTTAGCCTAGTGTCCTCATGGAGGGCACTTTCTCCCCCAGACTTGCTTAAAATAAGGCTGGATGAGCTTCCTAATGGCACAAATGGTGCTGGTTTTGCTGAGAGCTCTGCCTGTTGCAGGGGCAGGACTGAGAGGTGGCCTCAGCCAACAGGATCTTCATCTGGATGTCCTCTGTGAGATTCCGCCGAAGCCAATGGGTCAGTAAAAGCCTTGAGGAGTTTCCTAAGTCTATGTGAGAGACCAGGAGCATGGAGACAACCCATGGGAGTGCCAAGAATTGCTTGTGTGATCACTGGGGGAGCTCACCTGTGGTGTGTCCTCTTCCAAAACTCACTTGTCCTTGTTTCCAACCACCCACTCCCTGAAGCGAGTGCCTGTCACAACACCAGTGACAAAACC
>NW_008690758.1:61067-63518 GCF_000695815.1 Acanthisitta chloris | reverse complement strand
CATTCCTGACCTTAGCATCCATGGTCTTGTCATGCCAGCCTGATGGAATGTGGTTTTTTTCCCCCCTGCCCCAATAAAAGTGTGTCTCCTCAACAGCCATGAGTATTTTCCTCTGTGAATCCATCTCCATCCGTCACGGAGGTGAGGAATGTCCTCGTGTTGTGTGTCCATGCTGGTGCACAGCATTGGGGCACTTCACCTCTGCTTCAGCAGGTGTCCAGGACAACCATGATCCTCCTGGGGTGGATCAGGTGTGGAGTGACACAGGTTTGCCCAAAAAGCTGATTGAATTTCTCTGTTTGAATTAGTATGTTTCTATTTTTGCAGGTGTATTTTTGGGAGGGTGCTGAGGTCACTGCTGGAAGTGACCCTGTTTTGACCTCCCCTGTGCTTGGGGTGGATGCAGCTTGTGCTTTCACCTCATACATCCTCAGCACAACCTGCATGTGGCTCCTCAATGGCTGTTTTCAGCTTCCTCCGGGGATGCTTCTATTTTTGGAGCAGTTGCACCTAAAAATACATCTTCAGGCTCCTAGGGAAGCTGGCTCTGCATCATTGAGGAGCTAATTAAACTGGGGGAGACGCAGGCCCTCGAGCAGGGCTTGTTCCATGTCACTGAAAACCATTTTCTTTTCCCTTTTTTTGCCGTGATCCTCATTGTTCTTGCTCTGCATACCCAAGGACTGGACATTTATCCTTCTTCTGTCAGAAAGACAGGTTTGCACCCCAAGTGCTTGGGCATTAACACTTGTTTTTGTACAGCTGTGCCCCCCCATCCTTAAACTTCAGTCCCACTGTGACCATTGTACAACCCCCTGAGCAGAGCTGGCCACAGCCCTTTGATGCTCAGCTGGATGAGGGATGGGGCCAGGCAAACAGCTTGTGCTATAATAAATTTAATCATATTTATTCCTAGAGATTTAGGGTTAGTATCCAGCTGGGATGGGCTGAGGCATCCTGGTGGGCTTTGGCTCTCCAGCCTGGCCATCAGCAACTCTTTATGTTAACAAACCCACAGGCAAATATGTCTCTGTGTCCTATTTGTATTGCTCTGGGACCCGAAGGCATGAGATGGATGGAGGGTCTGAAGGTTCATGGCCCTTGTGAAGTTCTCACAGGACCTATTTGGATAAAACACCCATCACCACCTCAATCAGGCTTAAAGCACAGAGAAGAAAGACCCTGAGAGTGTTTCAAAGCTCATACTCAGGGCAACATGTTTCTGTGGCACGTTAATGCTGCCTGGGGCCATTCTTGAATACCTGATCTCTTGCTTAAGCAAACAGGCTCATCCTAATCCAACCTTATTGAAAACTACCAGAGCTGCATCAAGCTGAGGATATAATTCTTTAAAATCAATAAATATTTCACGAGCAGAGGGAGCAGGTCTGTATCAGCAGTGCTGGTCCTGGCTGGTCATTATTAATTCAATGGATGCAGTTGTAAATTGGCTGAGGAAGCTGAAACGGTAAGTCCTGCTTCCCCCTGCCTCACTGAGATGTTTTGCTGGATCTTCAACAAGTCTGAACGGGATCCTCAAAGTTCACCTGGGTATTAGAAATGGCAAAAAGTAGTTGCTTTGCACATGGCTCAGCTTGTGTCCTCAGTCCCTGGTTTATAAAGCTGTGTACAGCAGGACTTTGCCTCCCAAACAGTCAGTTGTCCTCTATAGCATCTTTGTCCTAAATCTCCAGCTTTTGGGCTCATGTGATGAAGGGATGGTATTGGATTAAGGAGACTATGCAGCCTGCTGGCTGCACCAACAGGAGCAGGATCAGTCCCAGTTCCCAACCCAGTGAGGCATTTTGTTACCTTAAGCATCACATTTCCCCAGCTGAAATAAGGAGGAACTGATACCTCTCTCCTTTCAAAGCACTTTTGAAACCTGAGGAGGAAAACCAGTAAGAGCAACCTGTTGGTGTGTGTGTGGAGAACCCAACTCCTCTCTCTAATAAGCGTCTGTGGGGAAAAAGGCCGAAAATGGAGCACTTGGGGAATAGGAACTTCTAAATATCTTAGAATTGCAGACTGGTTTGGGTTGGAAGGGACCTTAAAGCCCATCCAGTTCCATCCCCTGGAACACCCCTAGGGACACCTTCCACTGGCCCAGGTCTCTCCAAGCCTGGCCCTGGACCCCTCCCAGGGGTGGAGCAGCCACAGCTTCTCTGGGCAACCTGTGCCAGTGCCTCAGCACCCTCACAGGGGAGGATTCCTTCCCAATATCCCATCTATCCTTGCCCCTTGGCAGTGTGAAGCCATTCCCCTTGTCCTGTCACTCCAAGCCCTTGTAAAAAAAAATGTGTGTGTATATATGTGTATAATAGATTTGATTTGTTCCCTATTTTGTAATCATTGTATATGTACCCATGCACACATCCCACCCTTGCTTTGCTGGGCAGGGCAGTTGTGTTCTGTGCTGATTTACTGTTGAGCCTGGAGAAGAGGAGGCTC
>NW_008690758.1:51943-61017 GCF_000695815.1 Acanthisitta chloris | reverse complement strand
GGGGTTGGTCTCTTCTCCCAGGCAACCAGCAGGAGGACAAGAGGGCACAGACTCAAGCTCTGCCAGGGGAGGTTTAGGTTGGATATTAGGAAGAGATTTTTTACAGAGAGAGTGATCAGACACTGGAATGTGCTGCCCAGGGAGGTGGTGGATTCACCATCCCTGGAGGTTTTGAAAGAAGAGACTGGATGTGGCACTTAGTGCCATGGTCTACTAACCACAGTAGGGTTGGACTCAATGATCCTTGAGGTGTCTTCCAGCTTGGTTGATTCTATGATTTTGGGGGGATGTGTGGTTGGTGCCTGGCTTTGTGGCCCTGTCTCCATGTCAGAGTGCTCTCAGTCTGGCTCTCTGAGGTGTTTTTTGAAATGCTTTGCTGCACATGTGTGTTTTAAACACACCTATACATGTTGCTGCTGGGTGCTTGGGAGCTGGGGGGGAATGTACAGGCAGAAAGACAAACCCTTCCCAAGTTTTCTTTGCTCTGGAGTTCCTGATGTTGCTGCTTGGGGTGAGTTTATCATAAATCTTGTGGTGTTTGTTGCGTTTGGTAAGTTTTTGCTATAGGGTCCTTTTGGAAGCTGAAGCAATTTCATCCCTTAGAGATGAGAAAGGGATACTGTGGGAATGAGACTAGGAGAGGAGCCCCCAGTGATTGTGTGTTTAGGATGTCTTGTGCCAGTAATGGGGCTCTGAGCCAATACAACCATCATGTACATATGCTCTATATGTGTATGTATGAATGTGTGTGCATTTAATCAATTAGGGGAGGAGTCTTATGGCTCCAGGCCAGGTTGGATGGGGCTTGGAGCAACCTGGGCTAGTGGAAGATGTCCCTGCCCATAGCAGTGGGTTGGAACTGGAAGATCTCTAAGGTCCCTTCCAACCCAACCCATTCCATGACTCTCTGAGCACTAGTTCCTAATTTGCAGTCGCCATTCCTTAAGGATGGCTGAATCCAAGCACGATTTTTTTTTCTTCTTATCTTTTGCTTAAAATCCATGTTACAGGCTCATCTTTTACTAACTAAATCCACACTTCAGCATTAGACTTTGCCATCATCTCAGCTCTCTGGGCCCTGCAGCTGGCAATACACTGCTGTAACAGCAACCAGCACTCACACAAGGGCTACTCCTAATTACAGGAGCTGCTGTTTATCTCCCCAGCTCTGTTTGCTGCTGACAAAAGCCCTCTCTGGAGGGGGGTTCTCTTGTTAATAAGCTGCATGTGCACCCCAGCAGTGATATATTGATGTATTTTTAATAAATACTCTCTTTTAAAGGGCCACATATGTATTCTGGGCTAATCCTCTCATTACAAGATCGCAGGGCGGCTGGTGAGGTCGTGTGCCTGGCAAAGCTAGATTTCATATTCATCACTGGAGTGTTAGATCTTGTACTTCCTGAAGGGGAGAGATGATGAGAGTAATAAAGACTTGCTGTGCTAATTATTGTCATCCTTGAAGTTTAGAGGATGGAGGTGCACCACCTCAATTAGGAAAAACAGGGAGTGATAACCTGATAATAGAGAAACCTTCCATTCACCAGTCCCCCTGGAAATGGGAGGTTTTCCAATGCTTCTCCCCATGCACCATCACCAAGTGCCTTCATTAGGGTGGAATAAAAGGCAGTGGAATGGGGATCAAGTGTTGGGGGCAAGCTGTAGTGGTGGGAGGGGGTGATGGTGGTGAAGACTTGTCCTTGGCAGAAACATTTCCAACAACAGCATCATTGCTCTGTGCCAGAGGCCACGGGGGCATGGCATTTTGCTGCCTAAGCTGGAGCTAACCTGGAGTTAGTGGGCTGGAAAGGTACATTAAGCCTTCCTTTCTGCTGTTTACCTTCCCGTCCCACTCGGGTTGCATTGGACTTTAATTTTGTTAAAATCCGATTAAAATATTCCGTTACCATTTGCTCAGTGGCTGCACAACAACAGCACTGTGTACACTAAGAGCTCTGGGCATCCTGGGGAAGGGAGAGGAGGGTTGAGATTAAAGCAGCTAAGCTTACATAGGCCAGCAACCACACAGGCTTTGAACTGCTGCTTCCTGATTTTAGTCAATGTTTTCCACTCGCTTATGCTTTTCCTACTTTCATCATTTTTTTTCCCACAAAAAAACCCCCCTTCTTTTATGTGAAACCTCAGAGTTTTCTCTTCTTGCTGCTGACTGGGGAGAATGAAGCATCCTGGAGGTAGGAAGACTTTTAAATCCGGTTGGTACTTGGTGGAATAAGACATTCCTGACTCCATACATTTGGCTTTCCTTTCCATGGTAGCTCTGGATGGATCCCATGTGCTGGTCAATAAAACACAGCACCACATTTGCACCATTTCCTATCTCTGTCTTCCTGAGCCAGAGTGTAGACACTTAACAAAGTGTCTACAAACAGACACTTAACAAAGACAATTAACCTTCCAAACACACTGCACAGAGCAATGGTGGGGCTGGTGTGTGTGTGTCCCACCAATTTTAAGTGGGTTTGGACAGTTCACATTTCTTCTAACCTGGCTTTTGGCTCCTTGGCTACCAGATGTGGGAGCCAGCAGTGAAGGCAGCCTAGGCTTTGCAGGAGCTTTCTGCATGGAGGGTCAGGCCTGCTCTTGGTGGCTTGGAGCTGCAAGGTGAGACAAACATCAGCCTAGTGGTCTGCAGCAGCCTGGAAGGGAATTTGAGGAGGTGTGAGTTGTTCCTCCTCACTCTCCCAAGGTGGGAGTGAGTGGTAGAACTCCTGGGAGATGTGTGGTGCTCCCTTTTGCCTTTTCCAGTTGTTTCTGTAAAGAGGATAGAGGTTTCCTCATCATCAGCTGGAGATGCATCATGCATGGAGCCTGAGCTGGGGGCTGCTGCACCCTGTGCCTCCATGGAGCTCATTTTGGGAGGTTGAGGCATTCAGGGTTGTCCCTCTGCATCCTCTTGGCTTGGGATGCTGCTGTGGGGGAAACCCTGGGCTGGGAAATCATGTTTGTAGATGGCTGCTGATGTGGTCTGAGTCTGGGTGATACTCTGAGAGCTTTTGCTTCATCACTTCTGGATCTGGGGGGCAGCACACATCCTTCATAGCTGCAGGGATGGGATTTTGGCTGTGTCTCTGGGGTTTATTTCTCCCCTCTCCTTTCACAGGCAAGGAGAGGAAGAATTGCCTCCTGTTCTTTTCTGAGGATGCTTAGCACTGGAGGAGGAGGTGGCAATGGAAATGACTCATCTGTCTAGCAGGTCGCTTCTCCCCTTCAGTGCTGCTCCCACGCGAGAAGGTGGTGGTTCTCCTCCTTCCTTTCAGGGGAAACAATGCAGATGTCGTAGCCCATTGCCTCTGGCAGAATGAAGCCCTGGCTGCTTTCAGAGATGCCTTCAGTGAGAGCTGGTTGAAACCCTTCGGTGGGGGCACCAGGGCCCTCCAGTGCCATCCCACACCTCCCATCCCTGGAGCATTTCTGGTTTTGTGCTTCACCTAAAGAAAAAAAATATTTTTTTTAAAAAAACCCAATGCCCTGCAATCCCTTTGTCCCTCTCCAGCTTCTGCCAGCCCAAGGCAGAGCCTAGGGGCTGGGCAGGGTGTAGCAATGTTCTTCCAGCTGCTGGTGATCTGCAGCATGGGATGTCCTGAACCATATGTGCTTTCCATGTATTTAATAACCATCCATGAGTTTATCCAGTCCCTGCTGGAACTCACTTAACTGTGGTGTCCTGAGGCAAGGAGATCCACTGATTAAACACATGCACTTGTAGGGATCTGTTGTTAAATCCTGCTGGTCCTGTGTTTGCAACCCCAAACATGAATAAAGCTCTTAAAGCTTGCAAGATTTGTTCCAGAAATTCCTGGTGTGTTTCAGCAGCTCCTGGGAACTGATTTCATATTTTGAACAAATGTTTCCCTGGCCCCTGTGAGCAGAAGGCAAGTGAAGGGCTCATGCAGCAGCTGCTGGTGTCACAGCTGACTTTTAGCCCAAATTTTGGCAGCTCTAAGTGATTGAGTGGAGCCTGCCTAAAGGTTTCAGCTTCTCCATCCCTCCCAGGAGCAGGGTTTGATTTTTCCCTTGGCTTCAGGCACCAGAATGAGTCCCAGGAGTTTGAAGCAGGTTGTCATTTGCAGACACCAAGAAATCAGCTTTAGCATCTCCTTTATGACTTGTGTGCTGCTCCAATCACGTGTCCCAGGGATTGCAGGTGTTGGGTGAGGCAGCAACTCCTGGATGCTTTTCATAAGGTATTGGAGAACCCTTCAAAGGTCTACATGTGGGAAGAGGTGCAATGGGATGGGTGCTGTTACAGCTGGTCTGATGATGCTTGGCTTTGGGAGAGGCTGAGCCAGTTCCTTTATGTTTCTCTGTGTCTTTATGATAAGTGCTTTTCGCCTGAGTTTTTTGAAGAAATATCTCAGAGCATGGGTGAGGGCCGGGGCTGGAAGGGGAGGCTAGTGGCAGTTTCAGGTAGTGCAATTATCCAGTTTAGACTCAGGGAAGGGAAATAAGGGGATCTCTGTCCTCCCATGCATGGGAGCAATGAGGAGGAACATTGCCCTTCCTTCACATGTTGAATAGCAGTGGTTTTCCTGGGTCCCATCCTGGAATTTGGTAGCACATTGTGCTTGGTGCCTGTCTGTGACCCATGGTAGATGTCATCCATGTGATACAGGAGGGGTATGGTGGTCTCTGTGGGGAGACTGGGGCTGCAAGGTGACTTGATGAAAATGTGAGTCATGCACAACTTCAGTGAGCTCTAGTGCCTTCTTGCTCAGGGTACTGAGACATGCTCTTGGATGTTGTTTTCCTTGGATTTTCTCAGGAACGTCTTTGGTGTAACTCCAGTTCCATATGAAGAAAATATTTCTGCCCTCAGCAATGGCCCCAAAGTCCAAGAAATAAGTTGGCACCTCTTGCCTTTACCCCCCAAAACCCTTGTTTCAGCCAGAGGTACTTGTCTTCCACCATGGATGCTGCTGGGACCTCCTGGGGATCTGCTTGAGGTGAGCAGGAGCTGATGAGTCTCTGGCTGTTTCGTGGGAACAGAGGATGGGGTGAGGTGGGATTAAGGGGAATCAGCATGGAGGACTAATTCCAGCTCTGTGTAGTGTGCACAGAGGGTTGAGGTGAGTGATGTGCCTGCAGAGGGGCTGGAATGATGTCTAGGGCAGGTGTCTGCTTTGCTCCATCAAGGTGGGTGATGCTGGGGACATCCAGTCCTCTTCTTTACCTCCACCTCCCCCTTCTCTTGTTCTTCATTCTCCTCTTGCAATGTGGAGCTGTCTTCTTCCACCTTCAGGCTCCTGTTTCCATCCATAACACTGGTGAGAGCAGAGGTTTTATCAGCAGGACCAATGACACCATGTGTGGCATGGGGACCCTTATGGGAAGATGCTCCAAATCCAGGGTCCTCAGTGACATCTGTGTTTCCTGGCCAGTGCTGGTGATGTTGCCTATCCTTTTTGAGGTCTGCAGGACTTGGCATCTGCCAGTGCCTGGCAGCATGCAGGCTGCTTTTTGGCTTCAGTGGGAGGCAGAGATGACCTTGCTGGTGACATTTTGGGATTAAATTAAAACTCCTGCCCCTGCACACGTGGCTGAGCCCCATTGGCACAGCGAGAGCATGAGAAACAGCAACCTGCTTCCTGTGTCCATCCATCCATGTACCATGTATATTGTGCCATCCATGTCCATCCCTCTTTCTCCAGCCCCAGTACCCATTGGCTTTTTGACTGTGCTGTGCTAGGAAAGGTGAGAGCCAATATTGATCACTAAATTATTCTTTTTGGCTATTTATAAAGTGTGGCTCGAACTAAAAAGCCTATTGTGGCAAATAGTAGGCTGCTTGTGTGGCATCCCTGAATAGGAGGGGTGTTATCCCGTCCCCATGACAACAAGCATTTGAATTAAGAGCCGTCTACTCAGAACAATTTGCCATCACATGGTTCGGAGGAAACACTTTGAAACCCTTGTAGTCTTTTCAATAGGCTTGATTGTTAGCGTCTCCCAAACTTAATCATTAACAGAGCTCTGCAACAGATAATTACTGTGCTTTGCATTTTTCTGCCCCTCACGTGACCGGTGCAATCCCAGGATGCAGCTCACCCTTAGCTCTTGCTCCTCTTGGAGGAGATGGATCAGAGTAGTGGGTGATGAATTTTGGCCAGCCTGAAAAATTTGGGCAGTGGCCCCGTGCACTAAGGGATGGATAGTTTGCAGGAGGAGAGGCTGAGCCCTGCCTGGAGGAAATGTCTGTGCAGTGCCCATGGAATGAGTGGGATTTTCTCTGCTTCCTTGGAAATATCCAACCTCCTGCCACGTTTCCTTGACTGCAACAGCCATAAACCAGGGGTTTAAAATCTATCTATCTTAATGCTTTGCCTAGTTGTAGGGCTTGGTGGAGGATTGTTGGGTGCTGACTGTGGTACTCAATGCCTGTGATGGCAACACTGACAGCTCTGACATCCACAAGAGCAATATAAATTTAATATATGATATCTAAATAACTCAGTTGGGTTTTGCTTGGCTTTTTGCTCACGAGTTTTTATTGCCCAGGCAAGGAGGACAGTCATTTTGTATCCCATGGAAGACCCACACACAGGATGGAGGGGTTGCCCAGGGAGGCTGTGGCTGTCCCAACCCTGGCAGTGTTCAAAGCCAGGTTGGATGAAACCTTGAGCAACCTGCTCTGCTGGAAGGTGTCCCTGTCTGTGGCAGAGGAAGAGTTGGAACTAGATGATCTTTAAGGTCCATTTCAACCCCTTCACATTCTCCCAGGAGGACCCAATGTCCCCGAGCTCTTCCTCAGCACCAGTGCTGTGCTGGCTCAGCCAGCAGGCTCCTGGCAGTGTGGCCAGCAGGTGGGCAGCAGCTGGTTGTGGTGGAGGTGCCTCCTTGCCCTGAATTAATAGGATTTGCATTGTGCAGGAGCAGGTGGTAACAACCTCATTTGCAATTTCTGTGCCTGCCACATGTCCTTTCCAGAACGGCACTTGTAACAGGGGGCTGAAATAGATGGGGCCTGGGTGGCAGTTCTGCTGCCATGAAAAGAAACAGGCTTGAAAGGGCCTCAAACACCTTCAAAATAGACTCTGGTGGATAAGACACCCCTGTTCCCTCCC
Organism: Acanthisitta chloris; assembly: GCF_000695815.1. Classification (NCBI taxonomy): domain Eukaryota; kingdom Metazoa; phylum Chordata; class Aves; order Passeriformes; family Acanthisittidae; genus Acanthisitta; species Acanthisitta chloris. Next base: position 53,935 of record NW_008690758.1, on the reverse strand, counting down.
CTCCTCGGCCAAGGCAAGCGAAGCAGCCCAGACTCAGCAGGTCAATAATGCAATTTGCACCCTCATACACATCCATCCATCAAGTGACATGATTACATCTCCACCAGTTCCAGGGTGTAATGTAAATTATGTCACAGTGATAGAAGTGCTTGGAGGATTCATTTCTTCTGCCTTTGAAAATAAATATCTCGCTCCTCCTTGCATTTGTGGGGAGTCAGGCACAGCATTATCCCATGCCAACAGTCTTTGTGTCGAATGTTTTTGTTAGATTAAGGAATATTTGTGGTGTATTTTGCCCTTAGAAGGGAAACCCTGATGATTTTTCAACTGGATGAGTGATGTGTGGAGGCAGTGCTGGGCTGTGTGTTGCTAGGGATGGGCATCCTGTCCTGTCCTGCTGTCCCTGCCTGCAACTGCTGTGAGTTTTCCCTGATTCATCACAGAATCATAGAATAGTTTGGGTTAGAAGAGACCTTGAAAGACCATCTATTTCCACTCCCCTGCCATGGGCAGGGACACCTTCCACTAGCCCAGATTGTTCCAAGTCTCGTCCAACCTGGCCTTGAACACTTCCAGGGATGGGGCAACCACCAGCTCTCTGGGCAACCTCTAATCTACTACAGTCTGTAATCTTCTCCCAGTCTTTTCCTTGAGAAGTTTCAATACTACAGACTGATGCCAAACTTGGGTTGCCCCTTTTTGGCCCATGCCTGGTGTAGTCAGGCTGCTGCAGGAGGTGGTGACAGCCTGAGGGGAATAGCCCTATCCCCACTGGCCTCAGCACTGGTTATTAGTGGAAGGAGAGTGCAGCAGGCATTGGATGATCTGCATTTGTTTTGGGGGATGGAGGCTGTTGCTCTTCTCCTGGAGGAGCTGGGCAGTGAGCAGTGTCTTGGATGAGAGGCAGCTGCACACTGGAGCTGGCTCCCAGCGTGACTCTGTGCCATTTGGAAATCTTCCCAGAACGACAAGGCAGGCGTGGGCTGAATTTCATCCTCAGGGCTGGGGGAAGGGGCTTGAAACTGTGTGGCAAAAGATGTGGGGATGGGGCACTGGTGGCTTCTTTTGGCTGAACAGGCTGGGGTCTCTGTGCCCATCTCCTGACTGGGAAGGGGGTCCTGGGATGACCCTGCTGATACCCAGTGAGGGGCTTTGAGTGTAACCAGTGTTCCCAGTCTCCTGGATAGGCATCCTCATGTTCCTGCCTGTTCCATCCCTCCTCATGGGGGGATTGCACATGGATGAGCCAACTCCTCCACTTCTTCTGCACGTGCTCTGTGAAGGAGAGTTTGCTCCATCCTGGTTTTGGGAATGTTGGGGTCTCAGGGATGCCAGCATGGATGCAGTGTGGGGCTTTGCAGCCACAGGGCAGAGCTTTGGCACAGGCTCAGCTGATACCTGAGTCTGTAGCCTGTGACTGATGACTCTGAGAGCCTTTGCTGACCCAGCAGCATCTTGCTTCACCCTCAGCTCCATCACTGGAGCACCTCCCTTTCCATGTTCCCAGCTGATCTACTTGCTTAATAACCCTCATTATGCCACCCTGAGGCCATGTTTGCTGAACACAGCTCTGGGAGCTGCTCCCCTCTCCTTTCCCTGGGTAGGAAACAGCCTTGCAGGGATTTAAAAGGGCCACAGATAATCATAGCCACAAGCCACCACGAGGGCTGAGCAGGACAAGCCCAGGCACTGAGGTCCATCAGGAAGGGATGGTGGGAATGAGCTCAGGAGGCCACGGCAGCCAGACATGGCTAGGGGTTAATGTGCCTGAATTTTCAAGCTGGCACTTGAAAATGGGAAGGCAAAAGGACAGGGACTGTGTGTTTCCTGGTAGCATGAGTGTAAGGATTCAGTGCATCTTGCTTGTGCTCACCTGCAGATGAGATATTGTTGCTGGGGAGTGGAGTGAGAGCAGCTCCTGGCTCTGGGGTGGGGGCAGATGGGCAATTTAGGCACAGCAGAGTGTGGGGCAGTGATTTATGGCACTGGCAG
>NW_008690758.1:0-51884 GCF_000695815.1 Acanthisitta chloris | reverse complement strand
TTCTGCTGTCACAATCTTCCATTGGGGCAAAGACTTTGGGCACTGGCAGAGGTTGGGTTTGCGCCCATATGGCCCTTTGGTCTCAACCAGCACTTCCATTCTGGGGGGAACTTCAAGCTTTCTGGGAGTCCAGTCCTTAATACCCAAGGAGGGAACAGCAATGGGTTTGATGCATGAATACTCCCCAGAGCAGTATTTTGGGATGAGAAGATTCAGAGGAGGTCTCTTATGCCTCCCTGGAGCAATGTGTGAGGCTGGAAGGAGGTTGTTCAAAACCAATGGGAGAAGTCAGGTTTGCAAACCCATCACCTGGGGGCTGGAGATGGTTTAACTGGGAGAAGGGGCCAGAACCTTGGCTCTGGGTCTTGTTCCATGTGGCAACAACCTCCTCTGTTGCCTTGGGCTCTCTGACCCTGATGGTCTTGCATGCCATGGCATTGTGAGCATGAGAAGCCTCCCTGCGGCCCAGCCCAAGCCAGGCAGCTGCTATGCAATTAAAAGCTCTTGCCAGTGAGAGGCTTAATTAACTGTGGCTTTCTAGGGTTATACCCACACATGTATGTTTTTCAGCCAGGCCTTTCTGTTAGATTAGCTGGAGTTTATCCCTGGCTGCAAGAAATTCCCTGTGGGACTTGCTTGGGTTGTGGCAGCGTTTTGCTCAGCTGGTTGTTCTGGGCTGATGGGTGAGATACAAACCATGTGATTGAAGCATTTCCATGGGGAGAAGGGGAATGCAGTGGGGATGGAGTATTTTAGGGTCTTGAAAACCAAAACCCACTAATGATGATGATCCCATCACCACTTGGACATCCTGGACCAATGGTGTAGAGAACGAAGGTCTGTGATTGAGTCTTGGCCCTCCTTCACCCTCAGTCCTATCCTTTAGAGAGTTAACCCCAGCCCTGCAGTTTTCAGGGTGTTTGAAGGTGTCTAGTGGCAGGAAGTGATTTTGTGTGGGCTGTGGCAGTGTAACAGGATAAAACTGGTAGGAAGACTCAGGGTGATTAATTACACTTCTAGCTTTCTCTTACAAGGCACTAACAAGACTTTTCCTGGCCCATCCTGCTCTCTGTGCTGGTTAGGAGACCACCTGCAGGAAGACTTTAGCCTCTTCAACCTGAGCCAATTTTGAGTTATTAGGGCCACAAAGCTATTCCTGGAAACATATAGCTCTTATTTGCTTTCATGGCACCCAATAGCTTTCACAGGTTCAGTTAAAAACAAGCCCCTTCCTCCCCTTCAGCTGTTGTTTTGTGGCAGCCTGGAATGTTTTGGGGGGTTGAAACAGATATCCTTGGGAAGAGCTGTAACCCTGTGACCTCGAGGGGATGCAGCTAACATCCATGAAGCTCCCTGCTGCTGGGGGCTGCAGGAAGGAGTTACCCAGGGTCAGCAACCTGTTATTTTTCCCCCTTCCCATCTGATAAGGAAAAGGAAGTTGATATTTGTGTCCCTGCGACGGCCTCGTTAAATAGGAAAATAACAAATGGAAAAATAACATGTTTCCAAAGGTATCCCTCTTTCCTGAAGCTACAAATAATCGCTTGGGCTGCCTCTCCTGCCACGCAACAGTGAGTGTTCCTCATATGTTTTGTAGGGATGCAGATTTTCCCTGGAGAATGGGCTCACCACACACTCTGGGAACATCCTGGCACCACTTGCAGACTGGTGCTATCTGCTCTGGTGATGGGACTGGTCTAATTGGGGAGCAACTGGTCTGTACTGGGTGTTAGCCTTTGTGCTGTGCCCCATGGTTTCTTTTGCCTTGTGTCTCCCCATTCTTCAAACCCTGGCCTTGGGCTAAATGCACTTAAATATCCTTTTTTAGTTGGCTTTTTTGGTACCAGGTGTAAACTTTAATGGGATTCACATGGTTCTTTGCTCTTCCTTCCATCCCCCAAGCCCTGGGCAGCTCCTCCAGCTGCTCCTTCCTACAGGGCTTCATCAGTGAGGCCAAACTCTGCCATCACTTGTAAGACTGGAACTACCCAGGAGGGATGTTGTGAGCTTGGGTCATTAAACTCTGTTCCTTGCAGCAGGAGTAACTCCCTTTGCTCTTGCAGGTATCTCTGGGCTTATGGGGCTACTGACCACTACAGGAAGAGCTTCCCTGAGTTCCTACAGGTAAATCTCCATGTTCAGCTTATCAAATTGATGGAAGTTGAACCCAGGATGGGTTTACTGACCCTTTCTAAATCTTGATATTAGGACAAAGTGAACTGTGTCCTGCCAGCACCCATTTACTCAAGGGTGGGCATGGCCTCTGTGACCAATATTGGGGCAGAAGTCTAACTTGCATGGAGTTGGTCCCACCTGGGTGACTGCAGGGAGAGCTCTGGATTCACTGATATGAGATTGCTGAGACTTACAGAATTCTTTAGGTTAGAAAAGTCCTCTAAGATCATTGACTCCAAATGTCAACCCCAGCACGGCCAAGGCTACCACTAAACCATGACTCTAAGTGCCACATCTACATGGCTTATGAATCCCTCCAGGGATGCTGACTCCACCACTGCCCTGAGCAGCTGTGCCAGTGCTTGATAACCCTTTGGGTGAATAAATTTTCCCCAATATTCAATCTAAATCTTCCCTGGTGCAACTTGAGTTCATTTCCTCTTGTCTTGAAACTCATCACCTGGGATACAGGTTCTCTCCCACAGGCAGAGCTGCAGCAGTACTTAGAAGGGTACTTGGGTAAGGGTCATTGGCCAAATGCTCAAATTGGTGCCCAAATTACTCTAAAACAAACCCTGGGAGCCCGTCTGATCCCTGCCCCTGTGTGCTCTGGCAAACAGCAGCTTGTTGTTGCCTTCCCCAGCTAGCCCAAGCTACCAGGGTTTTGTATCTAAAATTTGCAACCATGTGGGAATGAGAAAAGAGAATTCCCACTGATGCTGGCACTGGGGGGGTTGTTAGCATCCTCCAGGATTTCTTTCAACTGGCCACCTTGACAATCTCATTATTATCTGCACATAACAGATAAATGAGCATTTCCATGTAGTCAAAGCAAGTATTGATTAAGGCTGGGAAGGGGCTGATCAATGCAACGCTGTTTTCCTTGGCTGGAGGTGTAGGGCTGCTCAGTTGGAGCCTGTCCCAGGCCCTTGGGGACTTTGCCCATCATTAACAGTCATATGCACTCAGACAATAAGGGCCTATTATATTATCTTAATGCGAGGCCAATCTGGGAATTAATCGGGATATTTGGAAGCACCTTAGCTGCTCGTGCTGATACAAGGTCCTGAGTTCCCTCTCCTAATCTCCCCCAGGCAACCAGGATCTCCCACAGGTCCTGGCTCTGGATAATGTGTGTAAGCTGGTTACAGTGAATTTGCATGAATAAACAGGCAATTCTGCCCAGGCTGAATGCAACTTCATTAAAGCCCCACGATAATTTGAGCTTGCTTATTGCCTGTCCTTTGAACCCTGCAGAGGAAGATTTTTAGCAACAATTGACTTTGTGTTTGGGGTCATGGAGACCTTGCCAGCTTCCAGGTAGAATTTACCTCTCTAGAAATGGCTTTTCCTCTTTACTTCCCTCCACAATCACTCTGTTAAGATGAACAATTGTTGTGGAATGTTTTGTTTGTGGAAAAAGATTAACCTTGCTCCCAGAAAACAAAGTGCTGGTTGACTGTGGAGTGGCATACAATGAATTACTGGTAGATCTCTGCCTCAGAGCTCAGCACAAGGGATCTGCCCAGCCAAATCCATGCCTGGAAACCAAGTTGAGTTGGGATGGATCCCTGGTGATGGAGGGATTGCTGTGGGGAAGCTGGTTGGATCAGGGTGGGGATGCAGAAGGTGGAAATGGGCCAGGGAGTATTGGAAAGCAGGGGATGAGCATCTGTGCTTGGGTGGGAGGTGAAGGGGAGCAGGTAGGATATGCCTGGAAAAGCTTTCCCACACTGCACTATGCAATCATGAAAATGAGCTATGCAACCACAAAAGAAAAGATTTTTGGGAAGTGAGAGAGGAGGGGCAGGGTGGGTATTCCTGAGGGATGGAGGGCACAGCAGGCAGGGTGAGCTCAGGGACATTGGAGACAAATTTGTCTCTCTGCAGAGGGTTGGTGGCTCTTGGTTATAGCATCAGCTAAACACCACTTGGCTCTGCTGGCTCTTCCCATGGAGTCCTGACAACAGGGCTGCACATTCCCTGGATGAATTGGCTGTCATGAATGTGTAGGCTTTGCTTGACCACTGTGTTTCCCAGCCACGCCAGGGCTGCCAGCTCAGGAGAGGTGTCTGCTCAGAGCCACGTGTTGCATCTACATCATGGACCCACCCTGTGGTCAAACATAAGCATCCACATGGGCTGCTCAGGGTCAGGGAAAACATTGGTGACAGGAGAAACATCAATGATTTAGCTGGATATAAACAGCATTAGAAAAATAAAGCAATAAATACTGCCTGCTTTGGGAATGTTAGCAAGGGTTCATTCCTTCAGCAGGGAATTTATTACACTGAGAACAAATTGGCCTGGCCATGGTGGCTTTCAGCTTCACACCCAGATCCCCAAACCTCCAGCCAAGGAAGTGACTCTGTGCAATGTCTGGGCAGTGTCCTGGCACAAGCAAGGACAGAAACATCTATTGAATGAGAGATGAAGCTCAGTTGCTTGTAGAAAAGGCTCTTTTTAACTCTCAGGCACTTGGGTACATGTTCCTGCATCTACCAGATATATCAGAGGCACTTTTTGGACAAATTACTGTGTTTAAGAGCAGGCACTGAGCCTTGTTTTAGGGTTTTGGGGATGACTCAAGTCCAACCACATCCTGTATTGACCAGGTGCTGGCAAAATGTCAATGAGGCCATTCCTAGGAGGGACTGCCTGTGCTTTCTCTTCTCCTGAGCCAGCTCTGGCCAAAGGGGTGTCAAGAACTGTGAGGCCCATAGAAAAATCCTGAGCTATGATGAAACTCAGGTTTTTGGTTAAACAACCATGTGCAGAGATGCTGTACAGGGTGAGGGGGCAGAGTAAGTGTCCTTCTTCCCTTTAGCCCAGCTGAGCAGTGCCCAAGCCTGTCTGCATCAATAAACCAGTGTCTACACTGAATCTGTGGCTTATGCAGTGCCTGCACTGAAATCAGGCATCCTCCAGCCTGGCCCTGGCATAAGCAGGATCAGAGTTTAGGCCCAAATCAGGGAAAAGCTAGAGGGATTTTTAAGGGGGAAGCCAGGACCTTGTGAGGGTCTGTCCTTGCAGTGGAAGCTGCACAACCAGCTGTTTTGCACATCTGCAGGTCTTGCCTGAGCAGAGAAGAAAGGCTGGTGTGTGTCCTCAGTTATCCTGATGTGACCCTGGACGGGCACCAGCAGCTTCAGTGCCCTGTCAGTAGGAGCATCAAGGTGGGGAAAAACAGGTTTGGGTTGGAGTTGGCCAAAGTGTCTTTGTTTTGGGGATGCCCAGGAAGGACTGGGAGCTGGGAGGAGGAGGAGGAGCAGGGTGAGGCAGGGCTGTGCTGGGAGCTCAGTTCCCATCTGGCTGCCTTATCAAGCCCTGCACAGCCTCGCGTGTCACATTGGGATGTAAATCGCATTAATTGAATTCACTTTGGCTGTGCTTTTGGGAGCAGACAATGACTGAGTCAAAATCTCATTTACATACTGATAAGACACAGTTGAAAAATGATGCCTTCTAATGAATAAAATGTGTGTAACTGGTCCAGCTTGATATTAGCATTAAAGTGTTAATCACTTTGGCATACAAGTTTATAGTGCTGAGTAAATTTGTCTTCAAAGGGTCCTGAAACAGAAATCTATGTTTCTGGACTGCCATAGCAACATATAGACATCTTCATTGTGTTTCTTGGTCAGAAAGCAGGTGCCAGCTTCTAATTAAAGCCTAATTTGCAATTTGTGTCCTATTCACTGTTTTCAGGGGAACTTTGATGGCTGATACAGAGGTAAGCAATAACCAGCAGCAAGACTTGAAAGTGATAATGGAAATTCATCCTCCCCCAGGGCTCCTGGGCTGAGCCAGCACAGGAGAGGGCCAGGGACATGTTGTGATGTGTGTCCCTCATCGAGGAGGCTGCTCACAGTGAGGGAAGATGGAACTCATTGCATGAGAGCTGATGCCAGTCGTGCAGGGACTGCAGTTGTCCTGCTCCAGCCTCCTCAGGGCAGCTCTGGCCCTTCTTCTTTGAAGACAGATGGAAAAGGCTTCTTCCAAACTCCCAATTACAGGATCCAGATTAATGATGCTCATAAAGGTCTCTTGTTGCACATGTTCTCCAGCCTGCCCACTGACCTGGAGCAGCTCATGCTTCCCAGTCTTCCCCCTGCTACCTATTCATCTCTTTTGGCTTCTAATTACAGGCTTAGGAGTTCTTGGCAGTGCTAATATCAAGGGTAATTTGCAGCAGCAGGTCTGTTGGTGCATGGACACATGGTGGAAAGGTGTCCTGGTGAAGTTGACTGCTAATATCAAGGGTAATTTGCAGCAGTAGGTCTGTTGGTGCATGGACACAAGGTGGAAAGGTGTCCTGGTGAAGTTGATTGCCCTGGGATCAGTATTTTGAGGTACATGAAACTGGAGGACCAGCACCACTCTGTAAGAGGTGTTGCTGCTGCTAAAGTGATGGGGCTTTCCCAGGTCTGTGTTTGTTTCTGTTGGTTGGGGGTTTGGAAAGGGACCTGAGGGAAACAGGGCTCAGATCCCAGTAAAATTCAGTGTTGCTTGAGATTCCTTTCCATATTGCAGCTTCGGGCAATGGCACAGGAGCTGTGCCTTCCAAAAAGCCCTAGGGCCTGAGCCACAAGCTTTCCTGAAGCTATTTCCTAGCTGCAGTCTGAGTGCCTGCAAACCCTGTCTGTGCTGGGCTTTTCATTGTCCAGCCCATGGGACTTCAACCCCACTCTTGCACCCCTGAAAGTGGGGGGAAAAGGTAAATCACTGCCAGACAGTTTATCAGCTGCTAATCTCCTTCTCAAGAGTCTTCGTTTCCCCTGGGCAGGTCTACAACCCCTGATGTCCTGAGAGTGTGAATATCTCCCAATAAGCATGTTCCTCTTATTGCCTTCCAGCTGAACTGTACCATGCACAGGCTCCTGAGTAGTGCAGTTTGGTTAAGGTGCCCCAGCACCTTCTCAGAGACTTGATCACAGATCATAGACCTGACATCTCCCCTTGGCTTTCCTCCTGCAACCCCACGAAGATCAGGAGTATCACCAGCCCTGACTGCCCCTGAGAGCTGGCAGTGGGGAGGCTTCTAACCAGGGCCTGGATGATGCTCTGTGCTTGTAGCAAGCTTTTTGCTTTAAATTCAGGGTCTCAACAACAGTTAGAAATTGAAAATTAGGAATACAGGTGCAGAAGGCAAGTAAATGGATTAGCACACAAACACCTGATGCTGCTCTTGGCCTGTGAGTGAATCTCTAACAAATGTTGTTTATGTGACCTGGGATTTCAGCTGATGGTTTTCTCCCCGTTGTTATTGCCTCCACCACATGGAGCTATGCTGATGTTTTTGCTGTGAGTCCTTTCTAACCATTTTTACACTTCTCAAGCAGAGTAAAAGTCATCCTGGGCTGATGCACAGGCAGCAGCAGACACATACACATCACACATCCTGAAGCCAGGGTGAAAACCCCAATAAATAGTTGTGGCACACTCAGATGTTCAACTAAATCAAAAAAATAAATCCAGAATGTCCAAGAGAAATGAGGAAAAAAAGGACTAACTCACCTAAAACTTTGCTCACATAACAGGAAGAGCATAGCCTGGTGCTCTGTCCACCTATTTCTATCAGTGAGTGGAAAATACCCTGCTCCAGGAATCCACCTCTTTCCTGCTTGCTGGGGGATGCAAGTGCTCCCTGCAGGGAATATCCTGTTTACCTAAACCCTTGTTTCCCACCATCAGCCACACGTTCCAACAAGCATTGCTGCCATTTGAGTGACAACTCCTAGGGAGCTGAAATAGTCATCTTAGTAAGGAATTGATTTATATCAGGTTTTTTTGGTAAGGTCCTGGCAGGGTCAGAGGTTTAGGAAATTGGTGCAGCCCCTCCGGGTGAGTAGGCTGGTGACAAGGCCACAATGCCTTCCCTGAGCTCAACACCATCCCCTTCAGTGAACTGAATCCCTGGACTCTATCCCATTCAGTGCCTGCTCTGGGAGCTGTCAAACCTTTTCCTGCCAGGTAGTTCCCCAGGGCTCTGTTTAAACCCTCATGGGAACATGTTTACATGCTGGAATTGCTATAAAACATCTGGCTCTAAGCCTCCTTGGCTTTATGTGGCATTATGTGCCTAAGTCATTTAGGCCATTAAAATAGCTTTTCCCAAAGGGCTTAGTGCTGCTTCCCATCACTGGGGACAGTCTGGGGAGCATGTGAGTGTGGGATGTCAACTCCAAATCTAGAGAGAGGAGTTATTTGACTCCTGGGGTTTCAGCTGGAGTTAGGGCTTATTCTAACCCAAACACCCCTAACCACATGATAAATATTATCAGGGTTATTAAAATGTTTTGCCAGAGCCAGAAATGTTTGAAAAACCTTTGTTGCAACACTAAGCTAAGAGTTTTATTGTGGCATTAGGAACAGGCTCTCTCTGTTCTCAGCACAAACTGGGTGATTTTATTTCATTCCTTAAAGCAATTTGCCATGGACAGGATTGTGTGCAGTGGACTTGAGCCTACCCTGCCAGTGGGACTGTGGTGGCAGCAGTGGGGTCCTGTGCAGATCCTTCCCCAGCTCCTTCTCATTCATATTTCATATTGGAGCCCTTTGCAGGTCTGGACATAGCTGGGGAACAAAGGGGAGCTATTATATTTTGGGTATGGAGGGCTATGACCATGTGTGAAGGGAGAATATGGAATCATGGCATGAAGGTACAGCATCCAAGACACAGCCTTTCCCACGGAGCCGAGAGCTGATCCAGCCATGGATCACAGCTCCAGCTCTTCCACCTGAAAGCTCAGAGAACATGGTGCTAAAACACCCATTTTGCATGGGCTAGAAGTTCATGATTCCATGGTACAGTTACATTCCCAAGTGCTTTGGTGCCTAAGCCACTGTCTGACACAGAATCCTAGAATGGTTTGGGTTGGAAGGGACTATAAGATCATCTAGTTCCAATCTCCCTGCCATGTTCAGGGAGCCTTGGGATTCTTGGGAGGTTGGATCTAGACATCTTGGGATCCATGTCTACATTATATTATGGATAACTAGATCCAATGCAGGTGGACTCAGACTCTACTGCTGCCAGAACAGAGGCTGATGGCAATGACAGCTGCAGAGAAAACACTGTTTAACCCACTTAATTAAAAGCTTGAGCTAGAAGAGGGAGGGAGAGCAGTGGCTATCAGGAGCTTTGCTCATCCATGCTTCATGCCAGGATGCAGCACATGATCTGTCAGCACAGAGTTGGCAGCATAACCTGGACCTCTCTCCAGAGGTGTGTGCTCAGGCATCGAGGTCTTTTGTATCCCTCATCTCAGCAGCTCTCTCCTGGCACACAGTGAGACTCTGGTCTGCAGGCACAACAAAATGAACAGTACTGCTCAAGAGCAAATATTTGCAAAATAGAGGAGAACCTATTGCACGACGGAGCTGTGACTCACTTTGTTCCTCTTTGTAAGGAATAATTTCTGTGTGATGCTGAGTGTGCAGTTCAACAGCAGATGTCTTGGTTTTTGCTGAAGGGAGAGTATTTGGGAGTGAATGTATATATACCCTATTAATTCATATGGGAAATTTTTATTGGATACTGTCCCTACTATGCCATTGTAGGAATGAATCAGTATCTTCCTTCTGTCTGCCAAAGCAACAGTGAAGCATTTCCCACTGCTTGGGAAAAGTTGTCTCAGTCCTGCTGTGAAGCAAGGACCCTTAAACACCATTTGTCACAGGCAGCATCTTTTAAATCCAGAGGAGTGACCATCTCTGATAGCCTTTATCTGTGTCAGATCAAGGATGATGCTTCACACAATAGCTGCCAAACCAGCTCCAGGTATTGTAGCCATGACCCAGCTGTATGTTTTCATTCCCTGGGGCCAGGGATCACTCTTGTTTGCTGCATTCACTGTGTCATTCCAGGGGGTCCACTCCATGGCAAAACAAGACTCCCCTCAAGGGGTTAGTGCTGGCTCAGTCAACCCCTTCCACTCCTGGTGATGCTCCCAGAAAACAGCAGAGTCCCAAACAGAAACATCTAGTGCTTTTAAAAGTGCATTAATGCCAGATACTCCTCCAGCTGCCTCTTTAGTAGGCAAATTCAGTCCATAAATTCCTGCTTAACTCCTCTCCAGCCTCTGCTCTACAGTTTCCCTTGCAGAAGATAGAGGAAGCTCACCCAGGAGTGAGGACAACAACTGCAGCCACTCCAAGGCAGGTGCAGCTCAGGATCAGTGGCTCAGTGGTGAGAAAAGTTATGTCTCTTATGAGCTTGGCTCCTTTTCAGTTAAAGGGGACCCCATGCCCTCAGCTACTTGCTGGAGAGTTTGGGGTGATGGTTGACTAGCAACACAGATTTTCAGCTTTTATGCTTGCGAGAAAGAGAGAAGGTGTAAAGCTTTAAACATGATGGAGCAAACACACATTCCTGTGGGCTTCATCTTCTGCTTGCAGAAGGATCTTCGAATGAGTGGGATGGAGTAGACCAAATACTTCCTGGCTGGAAGAGATCTGTGGGTGGATGAGGAAGGCTCAGTCTGTGGCTTTACTGGCCCCACTAGTCATTTGCAGGTGAGTGAATATTTCTTTCTGGAGTAAGAGAAAATAGGGAGATAGGTTCCAGTGAAGTCCTCGTGGTGAAGACAGACCTCTGAGCACATCTGAGTGATGAAATCCCCTGGCTTACCCACTGACAGGGTGATATGTGCTGAAAGAGCCAAATAGACCTGGCATGCAAATATTTATTCTGCCCTGAGCAGCTTAACAGACACTGTCAGCTTTTGTCTTATTTTATTTAATCCTTCAGTCTGGCTCAGTTCAGGTTTGCTAATTGGCAGAAGGTCTGAAATGTCTGGTGAGCTGTGGTGGTGTCCTGGATGGAGGAGGATGAGGCTTGGTGCTGGGGTGGGGACTGCACCCAAGCACCTCCTGCAGGTTTGCTCTTCTGGAGACTTTGGGTCACCTCTCCTGCCCTCCAATACTCCAAAGCTTCTTGATCCAATTCCACTCAAGGTGGTGTTTTTTTCTCCTTCCCTCTGTCCCTTCATTATTGTCCCATCCATTTTGAGAGACATAGGGTCAGATATCTCATGTGCAATGATGTGCTTCTTCTTCAAATGCTGAACGTGGTCAAGGCTGATCCCCTGCCTTGGTGGAGATGGGAATACCTCTGTCATTTCCAACTTTGCTGTCTCAAATTCAAGTCCTCTTTTAATAACCCCCAAGTCAAGGTTTAAACTTTCTTAGTTTAAGGTGAGGCAGTAGAGTCTGCTAAACTCATCTGGGTAACACAAAACTTGGTTGTACAGGTAGAGAAGGACTGGGGATGCACAAATTTTAGCAGAAATAAGCAAAGGTGGAAGGCTGAGTCCAAATATCCAGACTTTGTCAAGCACTCCCAGCCAAGGATGTGCCAATTTCTCTCCTAGAATCATGTAGAAGTGAATTTTGGTTTGGTTTTGGTTTCAGTCGGGGGTATTTGGTCTGTTTGGAGAGGAATGACTGAGGGAGCAATGTGGGGAAAAGGAAGTCATTGGCCCTTTGTGAAAGCCAGGAAAGGATGGTTTGACTCTCAGTCTTGTTTTTATCTTGCAAGGAAGCCACATGGTGGGGTTAGCTCATGTGCCAAGCTGTCCCTAAAATCCAGGTGGGTTTGATCTGGAGTTTATACTCAGATCAATCCCTGCTTTAATTAACTTCAGGATTTAGTAACTGGGTTCAGATGAAACTTGTTTTAAAATCTGGGGAAGTATTTCTGGTTTTGGCTTATTTCCAGTTCTAATGTTGGTTTTAGTTGGACAAGAACTAAGAACCCAATGACCATCTGAAGTCTGATGGAGATTTATATTTGTCTGATACTAACCTGGCCCGTGGAAGGAGAGATTTCCAGCAGATCCAAGCTCAGTTCAGTTCTCCTTTACCCCCTCTGTAAAGGCAAAATTGAGCCAAGGGAAGAACAGACCTGTGGGCACAGAGCCTTCTTCAGGGGCAGGATTTGGCAAGCTGTAAATAGGCAGCACATCCAAACCCCTCCTGGGGGAGTGAATGATGTTCCAGCCACACTCAATAGACTCCAACTGCAGCCACAATTACTTCATATACCTTTTTAGACACTTGTATTGTCATCTTGGTGTCTTATTCAACCCTGACAAACAAAATTCCTGCTCTCCAGGTCACAAGGGAGGCTTAAACCAAAGGTCTAGTTGAGTCCACTGGAGAAAGACACTTTTATGGCACATTCTCATTGTTATAAAACCAGTCTAAAATAATGAGACTCATGAAAGGATATGACCCAAACTATAAAATGCACTTATTACAGTTGTATGATAAATCAGAGGGAAACGTTTGCCTCTTCCCAAGGAACTGCACACAGCTGGACAAAGGGTGGAGGCAAGGCAGATTGATGGCTGGTGCACAGCTCTCTCCCAGCTGGGGGTGAAGAATTAGCACAGGTCAAATTGCTCACGAACCTCTGTCAAGGAATATATATGTCTAACCTAAATGTCAGGCTGGAGGAAAGAAAATCTGAGCTTTGTGGTCCTGCTACATCCCAGGGGGAGTGATTCCATTAGTTATATCCCTCTTTGCTCTTGTATTTGGATGCTGCATTTTTGCCCCTTCTTTTTTCACCCAAACAAACCCCATTAGTTATATCCCTCTTTGCTCTTGCATTTGGATGCTGCATTTTTGCCCCCTCTTTTTTCACCCAAACAAACAAAGCAATGGGTCTCCAGCAAGATGCTCTGCTGTCATGTTAGTGATAGAACAAGGGGGAACAGTTTTGAACAGAGAGAAGAGAGATTTAGAATAGATATTAGGAAGAAATTCTTTACTCAGAGGGTGGTGAGGCACTGGTACAAGTTGCCTAGAGAAGCTGTGGCTGCTCCATCCCTGGGAGTGTTCCAGGCCAGGTTGGATGGGGCTTGGAGCAACCTGGGCTGGTGGAAGGTGTCCCTGCCCATGGCAGGGGGCTCAGAACTAGGTGATCTTTAAGGTCCCTTCCAATCCAAACCATTCTAAAACTCCATGTTATGATTCTGTGTTAGGTGCCCCAGCCCAAATTGTCAAGACCTGCAGCTTAATTTCCACCTGAGTTCCCAACATCAATGTCAATATGTTCAGTTCTGCCTCAAAGGGGTACCCAGGAATGGATGGACCAGATGTAGAAAGATTTAGGGAAGTAAAGTAGGATGATCTGCTCAAGGTGAGACAGGGCAGTCTGTTAGGGTTTAATTTGATTTTCAGTGGTCTCACGCTAAGATTACACTCAGCAGAGAGGGCAGAGCCACCTGTTCTGTGGGCTGGAGAGGTCTGGGTGCTGGTGATGGCAACAGCCTTATCCCTGAGTGATGAACTGCACCAGTAGAAAACGAGGGGAAAAGAAGCTTTTTTTTGGGGGGTTGCTGTTGCTAAAAATATATTCTCATTTTTCAAGTGCTTGGGAACCTTTTTATGCCACTCAAATGATTTACTCTTCTGCAAAAGTTCTGACTGGAGGGGAAGCTCCTGGACTAACTTTCACCAAGCTGTAACAGGGAGCAAAGCAAGGAATGCTACTGAGCTGTGGGATGCTACAGCACCTGTAAGGCTAAGACGAGTGAAGGTAAAGTGGTTTGTTCACAAAGTTATTGGATATGAATGGATCAGACAAGTTTTGCTCAAATCCCAGTTCCCAGAACACCAGAACAGCACTGAAATGACCTCAGATCCCTGCAAGGGTCAGGACTGAGCCCTCCTGTCCATGCAAGGCTTATGTCAGGGCCAGTTAGGGTGCAGGAGCTGCCTCTCCTCCCTTCAATTCCTCGTGGCACTAAGACTCCTTGGTTCTTAGCTGCCAAGTAATTTTCTTTTGGGTAATGCAATAGTGCATGGAAGAGCCTATTATTTGCCAGTAGCAAGAGACTCAGCAAGCACTAATTGGACAAACGAGGCTCCAGGGATTTACAAGCTAAGCAGATGAATATGCAACTGGGGAAAAAAGGCAAACAAGGCTCTGAGCCACCCTGAAGGGCACCTGGGACAGCACTTTGCTCCTGGCAGCAGAGCCATGTGCTGTCTTTCCTCAGCTGCAGCAGCGTTAGGAACTGTTCTGTCCAGAGAGGTCCTTCCTCCCCCATAAAACATCTCTCACTGCTGCTTTCTCAGGAGCATCTCCTAGGAGCAGGTTTGTTTTTCTCTGAGGGATGCACAGACCTCACAGTGTGGCAGGTATTTGGAAATATTTCCCAGGCTTTTGGCATCCTTCCCAGCTCACATTACCCACAGGGACAGGCTGCCATCAGTTCTCTATGTTGGGTACTGTGCTGGGGTGAAAATTTTATAGCTCTTCAGCTGTTGCCAGCCTGAAATCTTCCCTCAAAAAATGGAGAAGGGGGGGAAAGAGGAAAGCAAAGTTCACTATGGGTGAAAACTATGATTGCCTATTTCCTTTTTGCCCTTGAATTTTCCATTTGAAAGAATATCCTGAGCTGTGCCATGCTCCAGGATGTCTTTTGGAAGCTCTTCAGCCCAGTGATGCTCATCCTGGCCCCTAGTGATCCCAGCCCCAGCTTGCCAGCAGGCAGTTCCTGAACTGTGAAGGCAGGGACAAATCCCCCATGTGTGCTGCTACTGCAGCCCAGGATGTGCAGGCAGCTTGGCATGGGACCAGGATGGGAATTGCTTTCTGTCTCAGGGGAAGCTAACAGCTGTGTCTTGGTAGCTGCTGCCTGTCCCAGCCTGTCCTGGGCACAGGTTTAGGCTCACCAGCAAGACAAGGGGCTGCAATGATACAGGAGAGCAGAGTTACAGATCTTTGCTAAGCCATGGGGACACCATAGGGTTTGGGGCTTAAGGAGGAAGAGGAGGAGCTGGCAGTGATGGATGATCCCTCCCTTCCTCTTGTATCCCCATGGGCAGCTCATTCCTTGGGAGCAGTGCTTTGTCTCTGGTCCCAGGGATCATTTGATGCTGTCTCCCCACTCGGTCTGTGCAGGAGAACAGCTCAGACTGAGATTTCTAATGCCCATGGCACAAGGCAGTGTAATGGCTTTAAAACATTGCTTTTTGGCTGCTCACAGACATAATTCATTACCAGTTCAATTTTCCTTCCTTTAGCACTGCTCTTTCCAGCAACCTCTCCATAGGGAGGAGCATTTATTGCACCACCACCACAACACAGACTATCCTCAAACCACAAAGTCTCTGGGCATGAGGTCTGCTGTTCTCCATGGCTGGGTCTTGCTCCATGACCTGGGTACCAAGCTACTGCCATGAAATGAATAATAAGGTGTTGTGCTCAATCAGTGTCTGGGGCTGAAATCTCCTGGTCCTGGAGCAGCACTGGGAATGCCCCTGAGAGGACAGCCAAGAAATGACTGATGGTGTCGAGGAAGTTATTGCAAGTCCTTCTCAAAGGAAAAGTGGTCCTGGCTGGAGTTCGGATGATAGATCACTGCGTTTTTCTGTAGTGCATTAGCACTTGATCTCAGAGGTCGAGCCAGAAAATAACCTTCTCCCTCTAATTGACATGCAAAGCTACTGCTGTGTATTAATTTGGATTGGGGCTGAACTTTGAGCCCCAGCGCTGAGATCAGAAAAATGGAGAGTGGTAAATCTACAGTAAATTGCTTGGGTATTTATAGGCTCTCAAACGTGAAATGTTTCTTTAAAATAAAATATATTGCAGCTCATAGCATGGCTTGGCTTTCTGCCAGTGGCCAGGGTCAAAAAGTCCACAGCCTAGTGGGGTAGGAGCAGGAAATAGGACATGGCTTTAACCACCTGGAGAGCTTTCCAGGGTGGAAGACATAGGTGTTGTCTGTTTTCATGGCTTTCAAACTGAATGGGTTGGTTTCACTGTCAGAATGGTCAGTGAGGAGGGGAAAAGCTGAAGCTGGAGTGATACTGGGTGGTGAATGAGGGACCTCACCACTCTCCACCTTCTGGGAGTTAAAGAGCAGAAATTAGCCAAGTCAGACATTGCTTTTCAAATCTGAGAAAAAGACCATCAAAGGGGCTGTTTTTCCTCTGTTAGAACATTTTTAATTTTTTTTTTTGCAACCAGTTAATGCTTTCATGCTGCACTCTGCAGTCCAGATGGCCAGAAAAGTGTCAGGAAAGATGTCATCTTCACACAGCCCCACAAAGAAACTGCAAGTGTTAGTGTGACACTGGGGGAATACAGACAAATATCCCTTCAGTTTTGGGGAGCACCTCCTTGGTTTTGTGGTACCCTAACCTGGGAGACCTTCTCTCACTGGTATCCCCTGCACTGGGGTTTTCACTTGAAACAGGAGCTGTCAGCTGAGCCAAAGTGTAGAACTTCTTGCTAAAGGTGAGGTGACAACACAGAGTGTAAAAAAAAAATGATGTTAACACTCCTTTCCTTTAATCTGCCTTCAAAATTACCCAGTCTTGTAAAAAAAAAAAAGTACTTCCAGATCTTCTCTGCATACAGTCTGACTTCATTTTTGCTTGACTGAAGGAGCTCTTCATTATGTCCTCCAAAAATAATGGGAGAAGTCAAAATGAGAAAATCATAATGGAAAGGGCTGCTGTAAACATAGCTGTATCTTCCTGCAGATCTCTATAGCTAGCTGCTCTCATTAATCATTGTGTATCCAAGGGCTTATGAATTCCAACAGTTATTTTCTCTGTGTATTTTTCTTGTGAGGAGGACAGCAACTAATTGGTCCTGAGCTTTGTTACTGCTCCTGGGTAGCCCAGGAGGTAACAAGGTGCCCATGGCCAGGCTGTGTGTGGGCACAGACTTGCAGAGGGTGAGTCCATACATGCAGCTGTTGTGATGAGCAGGGAAAGCACCTTCACCTCTGGGTTTGTTAGGCTTGTGCTTGAACCATGAATCTTGGAGATTTTCACCTTTTTTTGGCATTGGGGATATGCTGGAGTTAATCTTGAGGGAGAGATGTCATGGATTCCCCTTTAGAAAAGCCCTTTCCATGCAGGACATCTGCAGATGTCCAAGACCTGAAGCATGGCTCTTTGCTTGACCTATTTTTCTATTTATGACCTATTTTGCTATTTTTCTCAGCCAGGTCATGTGCCATTCTGATCACATTGGGTATGAGAACCAGCATGAGCACAGATGGGACTGTACCACACTGCAAACACCACCATCACCCCCAGTGCTTCCCTCTCCCCTTCCCTTTCAATAATTAAAGCCCAAAGCCTGATTGCAGCGTGCCCATCGTGCTAACACACAGCACTGCTGCAGCCTGATCATGTTGGTAAACAAGGCTGCTATAAGTAGTTTTTCCCAACAGGCTTTTGCTGCAGAAAAGCAGTCTGGTTGCCTCTCCCTGCCCAGACACAATCTGTGCAGCATGTGGAGGGCATTTCAGGTGTCTCCAGCTAGGCTGTAGCATGGGCATCACCAGGCTGATTAATAATAATAATAGCAGCAATAATAATGGCAATTATACTAGCAACAACAACAATAAATATGAGACATATTAAAGTCATTAGAACTATTAAAATACTAACAACAATAGTAATTATTATGATTATTACTGTTATTATACCACCATTCCTGACCTCAGGATGGGCTGCAGCCAACTCAAGCCTGAGCCCAGAGCAGGAACAGGCTGCTGCAGCAGTGAGCAGATGCTGGGGCTGGGGAAGGGCACATCAGGCTGAAACCTTGGATGATGCTGTGTCCCAGTGCCTGGGATTAATGAGCCCTGACTTTATGATGCCAAGCAGCGCCAGCCAGGATATCCCCAGCCTCCTGCTCCAGTCCCATGGGGTGCCTGGTCTTCCATGAAGCCCCAAGGTTGTTTTTTTAGGATGTCTGCGACTCCCACATGCAGCTTGGCAAGCCCAGTGGGTGATGTTGCCCTCCAGAATGCCTAGTTCATTGCAGGTGTGGGTCAGGGGGTGCAGCTGGGCTGGATGATATGGGACCTGATGTGCATTAATTATTGCCCAGCGTGGGCTGTTCAGGTGATGAATTGGCTCATGTTGAAGGGAGTCCACTCTCAACTCCAGTAAGTCAGGACTTTATCCAGCATCCATTCACCAGCTTGGCTTGACCTACTGGGGGCTTGAGTCTAGATGACCTTTAAGGTCCATTCCAACCCCTTAACATTCTATGATTCTATGATTGATTCCATGACTGAACCTAGCTCTAGACAAATGAACTCGAATGAGTGACCAGCAGGCAGACAACCCTTCCCTCTTCATCCTGCAGCCTTGCTCTGACCCACACCTCATTTTTTAAGATGATGCTGCAGCAGAATAATTTCTAGATGTTCCACAGTCTCTGCCAACATCTCCTGCTTCCTCCCCCAGCCTGGGTGGTTTTTGATCTGAACTTCCAGGTTGAGGTGAGTTTGTGCAGTGAATTTCTGGTGTTGTTTGACTTACTCAAAGAAAAGGATTCTACTGTTTTCACTTCATGAATCTTGCTGGGACATGACAGATCATTTTAGAAGAAGCTTTTTAATTAAAACATTAACAACTGGAATTGCTGGAAAAACATCAGAGGCTCTCATAAATTATCCCAGTCTCCCATGTTTCACACTCCCAATCTTCCACATTTTCTTGACTCCATATTATTTTGGACTGCGTCTCAGGGAAATATTTATGGGTGAAGCCTGTTCCCAGCTATGACTGGCTTACTTACAAATTACCCTTTAATCAACAGATTTGATATTAATTAATAATTCATAGTCTGCTCTTAGGATAAAATTGCATAATAATGCCTTTGATGCAGCCCAAAGTGTCCATTGTAGATGGCATAAAATGTTAATTAGCAGCAAAATGCAGTTAGGAGAAAACTCTTTTAATTATGTAATAGGTCTCATTACAATGGGTAATCAACAGTGCTTCCAAATTAGCCCACTGACAGCATTTATCTATACATAGCAAATAAACTTTTGTTTGCAGAAACTACATTTGAATACTCTCAGCTTAGTAATTGCTTTCAGGCAGTTTTTAAATCGTTGCAGTCCCTAGAAATATTTTAACAAGGACCAGGCTCCTGGGCTGAACAGGCCATATGTAAAGCTTAGGGAATAATGGGGAAAGTTGTTCACAAATATTTGTTCAGATATGCAAGCAAATCTCAGTTTGACCTTTTCCAGGACCCTCATCTGAATACTGGAGCGTTTTGCTGACGGCAGTGCCCGGAGAAAAATGTAAAGCATCAGTGCATGAACATCCCCTGAATTTCACATTGTGCATGAGGTCGTCTGGCTCACACTGGCTGCTTTGTTGATGAGTTGCATAAATCACCCAGTCAGACAACTGCAAAGCAGGTCACGTGGTCAATATGGCCAAGATGACCCAAGAGTGTGCATACAGACCTGGTTGGAGGCTACTTATAAATCCAGATTTCCTTGTGAAGGAAAATGGGAGGGAGTTCATCAAGCAGATGCTTCACTGGTAATCTCTGTCCCAGCTGACTTGTCTAAGACAGAGTGAAATTAAGGATTTTGGGCCAGGATGGCTGAAATGAGCCAGTTGAACCAAAGTCAATGGCATGTTTAGATTTGCACCTTGAAGCATTTTGCTGTTTCTGCCTGGATTTTCAGAGTTATCTAAGTTTCTTCAGAACAGTTTTCAATCCTTATTTCTCTTCAAATTCAGCCAAATCTAGGACTTAACAAGGTTCCATACAGAGATGTGGTCCAGCTGAGACCTTTTGGGTAGGGATAATGGATTCATCATGTCCTCTGTCCAGACCAGCAAACCTTCATCTCTCACTACAAGTAATTAGTGGCAGTAATAATACCCTGCAGTCAGTTGCTAAGCAGTACTAATGGTTGCTGGTCTTCCTCAAAGGGATGGTGTGAATCCCTGGGATACCATGACCTTTACTTGTTCTCTGTGCTCCTGCTTGTAATTCTCCTCTTAATATTGTACAACACTGATAGCCCAAGCTTATCCATATTGTCGACCAGACGGACACTCTGTTATTAGATTTGTTCTTGCAGACACCTAGTTAGATTGGCCCAATGTAATTTATAGTCTCCAAAAATCTGACACAGATTTTTGCCTCCTTCAGTGTCTGGTCATTTCTATTCATTTCATCTCTGGAATCTAATGTAATAAAATTATAAAAGGCTCTAACTCCTCAGCATTTAATCAGCTTAGTATGAGAGAATACCATCAGCAGCCCTTAGGTGTACTTTAGCCTGCAAGGAAATTGAACATTAGGAGACAATCTCATTATTTTGACTACTAAGGTTTGCTTGAATTTCTTAAGAGTCACCAAGAACACAGAAGACTTGAGGTAGGCTGTGTCTTTATTTACAGCAGATAAAGAGCAGGAGGGTTTTGCTTTGCCAGCAAGGCCAGCTGGAGTGTAGCTGGGACCCAGAGCCAGCATCCTGGATCCTTCACTAAGACCCAGAGTTCCAGACAAGAAAGTATTTAGGGGTAGGTAGAAACTTGGTAGAACCATCTCCATTCCTGTTCAAGACGCTTTCCATGCTCACAAGAACAGCTCTAGATCAAACCTTTGTTCAGCAGAGGAGTTAGAAGGGACTTTAGTACCTACGAACATATAGGGATCCTTGTTTCCTTGCTAGGAGGTGTTGGTGCCTCCTCTCTCCTCTGCTTCCTGATCTCAGTTTCCACAAGGTCTCCACAAACCCTTCTCTTCTCCAGGCTGAACACCTCCAGCTCTCCCATCCTGGCTCCATAGCAGAGGGGCTCCACCTTTGGAGCATCTTTGTGGCCTCTACTGGACTTTTTCCAGCAGCTCCACATCCTTCTGTTGTTGGGGGTCCCAGAGCTGGATGCAGCACTGCAGGTAAGGCCTCACCAGAGTGAAATACCTTTTTTTATTTATTTCAACCTGCAAATTTTCAGCAACCAGGATAAGGTGGAGATGCTGCTGCCATCTCTATGTAAGGGAAGAGATGCTCCAAAAGGTGTTTTATCATGCTCATCCACCCAGGGTTGCACAGAAACTGTGCAACAAATCAGAAGACTAAACACATATCTTCTCTGGCTTATATTACTGGAAAGCCACTGTGCCCCACATCTGCTTCCCAGCCCTGCCCGTGGGTGGCTGAAATTGGGTGACAACAGGATTTCCAAGACTATTTTTGGTGCATACAGATGTAGGCTTGGCTGAGAGGCAGAGAGAAAGGAGGAGGCAGAAAGGGAGAGAAAATAGCTGTTTATTGTAACACCAGGATTATACTTCTCAGGGCATGTTGAGTCCAGGTTCATCCAAACCTCTCCTTCTCTCCCACCTTGCAGATCTGTGCTGGTCCTGACCCCATGAGATGGCATTTCTGCCTTTCTGGGCACCAGTGTTATTTTAGAAGCAAACAACTTGCTTCTTTTTCAGCCCAAGCTGGCTCAGCCAAGATCAGCCCCTCTAACCACAGTCTGGGCATTTATTTTTGTCCTCCAGACTTTCTGAGGCATTTCTTGGGGTTGTTTGTCTGGTTCTTGCTGGGAGTGATGGAACACGATAAAAATAGAGAGGAGTCCCGAACTTGAGTTCATTCTTCTGAAAAATCCACAGAGGAAGCTAACACAAGGCTCAGGACACCCAGGCAAGGTCTCAGTGCCTGAGTAGAATACCTGATATGACTTGGAGCCATCCATGGGGCCCTGGGTGATTGATAATACACCCTAACACAGCTCATTATGTTGGCTCCCAGCTTGCCCTTGGGCCTATTCCAATTCCAAATATGGATTTGTTAAAATATTGAAGAGATTATGTCTCCAGCTTCAGTGCAGGCATCAGGAGCTAAACTTGGCTGAAATATAGAGTGGAGCCTTTTCCATTGACTCCACATCCACCACATTGACTCCAGAACCCAAGGCTTAAATTAAAGTATTAACCATGCTAAGACTTGTACCTCAGTTTGGGGGTCAGAAACACCGAGCTCTGTTCCCACAACACCTTTGGTGATGTTCAGGGCAAACACTGGACTGTCAGAGAGAGAGAGAGAGAAGGGTTTGTTTCTCAGGCTGGTGCTCACACTGGAGCGTCTCCGCGCCGGGAGCCAGGTGGCCAACATCTGCTGTGTGCTTGGCGTGTTATCCTCTCCTCTGGGAGAGGGATGAGCAGCCACTTGTGTTGTTTTGTCTCTGTTAATTTGAGGTTGTGTTGTTGTGCCTTGCTGAGGTAAGCAAAATGCCCTTTGCACGCGATGGGGAGGTCTGTGGTGGTTCCTGGAGGAGTTCATCTGCATCACCAACAACTCCTCCGAGAAAGCACTGCTGATGCACAGCTGACCAGTGCCCTTCTCCTAGCAATGGCATTGGCAACTGATTTAGCTTGTTACTGGGCTGTTCAGCTGGTCTGGAGCCTGACCAAGGGGTGCTGCAAAGATTTAGATGGTTACCCTGAATCCCCAGGGGAGGATAGGACAGGACAGGATTGAGGACATGAGTTGAAACATCCCCAGCTCCCTGAGGTTTCCAAATTGATGATGGCTTGGCCTTGGCTCTCTGACATAGCTGCAATCCAGCCTTGAGCTGGCAAGTTGTTTGCCCAAGGGTAGGTTATTGTCTGGGCAGGGTGGTTGCTTATCAGGATGATAGGAACAATCACAGGATGCTGTCAGTGTGGCTGAGTTCATCATTGATGGGAAATCAGGAGCCTGTGATATCCTGACTGTGCAAACAGCTGCAGGCTCTTCACCCCCAGGAACTGCTCCATCTAGGGCTAGATCTTGCACACGTTTTCCATTTCCACCAGGACTAATCTTCTGAGCAGATTTTGAGCATTTCTAATATTCAGCTACAATCTTTAGTATTTGTAGAATTTTGCATTAGCAGTGAGAATCCACAAGTGCACTGCAACCATTCCCCCAGCACCACCATGTTCACCACTAAACCATGTCCCCAGGTGCCACATCTACATGTTTTCTGAACACTTTCAGAGATGGTGATTCCACCACTGCCCTGGGCAGCCTGTTCCAATGCCTGAACACCCTTTCAGTGAAGAAATTTTTCCAAATCTCCAATCTAAACCTCCCCTGGTGCATCTTGAGGCCTTTTCCTCTCTTCTTGTTACTTGGGAGAAGAGATGCACTCCCACCTGGTTACAGCCTCCTTTCAGGTAGTTCATAGAATCACAGAATTTTAGGGGTTGGAATGGAGCTTACAGATCATCTAGCCTAGTTGTAGAGGTAATTGTAGAAATGATCTCTATTCCTGAGTTTTATTTTCAGACAGATATTCTTCACACATGAAATGATCTTGTCCAGCACTGGGTACCTAGGTACTGATGTGAGCAGTGGTGGTGAGCAGGTCAAGCATTGGAGTAGGTGGAACATTGCATCTGGGAGCAGAGGAATCCCTTCAGCACAATGCTTGAGAAAAAAAATGCACTGGGACATGTAAAGCCACTTAGACATGGATGTGTGGGGGAAGAAGATTTCTCTTCCTGCTTGACAGGAGGCAGCCACAACGCAACCAGTTGTGCTGCTCAGGAGCTGTGAAAGAAGCTCTTGGGAGGCAGGTTTGGGGCATGTCTTTGGGGTCTGAACTCCCTGGGACCTCGTTGTTGCTTCAGGGCTGATCATAATGCACCTCCTCTTGCTCCTGTGTAGCTTGTCTTTGCAGAGCCATAATTCAAAACAGCATTAGCATGATCTGCTGACTATTGCCTCCGGCATGTTTCCTCCTGGAAGTTACTCTGCAGGTCCAGTGCCATTATTTTTGAATGTCCTTTAAACAGAACTGTTCACACCTCTGGATTCAAATCACTGAGAGCCTCTTAGCATTCCCACTGCTTATCTAAACGTATCCTATTTCAAGGTTTATTTTGTGGTCATAAAAATTTGCTGTTGGCATTCAAAAGAAAACTCTTTGCTGGAACTTAGCCTAGAAACAAATGTGCTGGATTGAGTTAGGCTGGAAGCAAAGGGACTGTAGGAGTTTATGAGAAATGGGGCTCCAAACTGGAATGCTTTATGCTGATTTCCCAGATTTACCAGTTCAGACAAAACAAGCAGAACCCACAGTGCTCTTCCTGGCAAAGCTCTCCTGTGGAGCTGGGGAGGCTGTGCAGCACCAGCCTGGGGTCTTCAAGTATTCTCTAATGAAGATGCTTGAGGCACTAATTGAAAGTTGATCTCTGTTCAGCTCTGCAAAAAGGGGTACACCAAATGCAAGGGATTGCCACCCATGCTGACCCTGAATCCATGCCATCTGCAGCACCCTGTGTGAAAGGGAGTCCTGGATTTTGGTTTCAAACCCAACATCACCACTCCCAGAGGCTGATGGATGGAGAAGAGATATCCTTGCACAGGAACTGATTGGCCTCAAGTCCAGGCAGGTTGCAGGCTGTCCCAGGTGAAGCTGTTCCCATCCTATCTCCTTGTTGGCCACAGAGAGCCACCTTGAGCTGGGCTGGAAAGCCCCCAGCCTTTGCACAGGAAGGACAGAAGTTGGGAATGGGTTTGATAGAAAAACAGGATCCCAGGCATGGATGTACCTGATGGGTGATGGAACCTGTGGATGTACCTCATAGATGGTGAAAATGGTCTGAGCAGCCAGTTGAGTAGAGCAGATGGAAAATAAGAGATGTTCTGGGGACAACATCCATGAAGAGGAGGCTCAGGGGAGACCTTATCACCCTCTACTCCCTGAAAGGAGGTTGGAGTCAGGTGGGGGTTGGTCTCTTCTCCCAGGCAACCAGCAGCAGGACAAGAGGGCACAGACTCAAGCTCTGCCAGGGGAGGTTTAGGTTGGATATTAGGAAGAGATTTTTTACAGAGAGAGTGATCAGACACTGGAATGTGCTGCCCAGGGAGGGGGTGGATTCACCATCCCTGGAGGTTTTCAAGATGAGACTGGATGGGGCACTTAGTGCCATGGTCTACTAACCATGGTAGGGTTGGACTTGATGATCTTCCAACCTGGTTGATTTTGTGATTCTATGACAAGCAAATGCAGAAGTGTGATGGGTGCAGGACAGTCCCAGCAAGCCCCTGACTGGGGCTGGGGAGATGCACCTCTTTGAGGAGGGACACCACACATCTAGAAGCACAAAGGTGAGGAGAGGACCAAACCAAGGTGGTCACAGCACTGTGCTCAGGGTTTCATTTCCCCACCCACTTGGATTATTTTTATTCCTGCCTTCCTTCATTGCTGTTGTGCAGCCATTCCCCTCTGTACCGTGCACAGGGTGCAGAGTGTAGGTTAATGCACATCCCTGACCTTGGAGAAATATTCCCCTTCTGCTTATATCTCCATCACTTTTGGGCTCAAATTTGATTGATGTTTTTTCCAACTTGGACTTCAGTGGCCATGAGAAGCTGGAGCAACACTTCTTTGCCTATTTTGTGGTAACAAAACAAGAAAGGCAAGGAAAAGTTTGCAAAGTGGGCTGTACACCCAACAGTGCCTCCAGGATGGGTGGAAGAAGCTCCAGGTGTGGAGAGGTGGTTATCCTTATCCTGCAAAAGTTCCTTCGAATGGGTTGCAAAAGATGAACTTCCAGTTACATGGGAGAAAGTGGGCACAATGAAGATCTGCTACTGCTCTGCACAGATTTGCATCTCTGGGAAAACCAAATGGGTGGTAAACACAGCACCAAGATGAAGGGACTGGACAAAACAGGGAAAAAAGACCACAGCAAGGGTGTTCTCAGGGCAATGAAAAGCATTGGATGTGACAAAGGGATCTCCTCCCTCTTTTTGATAGAAGTTGGATATGAGCTTGGCAGGCAGGATATTGTGAATTCCAGCCTGAACCCCAGGGAGTGCAGGCTGTGCTCCTGGCAGGCAAATGCTGCCTTTGTGCAGGTAGGCAGCAGGCACACCCTTTGCCAAGCTGTAGATCAAGTTCTCCACTGGCTTTCACAGCAGTATCTGGGTGAAACACAGCCATTCCTGAGTAATTATTGAACAAAACAAACATGCCATGCTGGGTCAGGGCCCTGTGGGACAGCTACAACTCCCAGCTCTCCTTACAAATTAATCCCTGCTTGGAAAGACTTTCCTATCAGCTCAGAGATTGCACCATAGCCCTAAGGACTTTGCAGCCCAGTGAGGATTCCCAGAGTGTAGCTGGCCTGGGTTCTGCTTGGAGTCAATGGAAAATCTTCTGAACTCTAATGTCTGTGGATCAAGCCCATCCCAGCTCTCATGCTCACACAGCTAATATCCTTTTATCCCTCACTCATTCCCAAAGGAATCAGTGGAGAATCATACATACATGGCAGCTCTTTATCAGCAGGATCTAAGTCAGGTCTCTCTTACCAGGAATGTTTTCTACCAGGAAAAGAGCTCACCAGCAATGTTTCTTTCCCATAGGTGAAATTGTTGACTTAAACCCAAAATGTAGCTTGTCCAAATATCTCACTTGCAGAAATGATGCCAGTAGTGCTGGGAGTAATCTAAGCTGTTAGCTCCTGTTTATCACATCAGCTCTGGAAACCTTTCTGGAGCTTCCTGCCTGCTTGGGAGAGGTCATTGCTTCCTGACAGTGCATCAGACAAGGAGGAATGGGGATGGGGCAGAGAGCTGGGAAAGGATCTGCCATCCACAACCTGCTTCAGAGGTAGAATCGTATTTATTTGGAAGTTCCTGCCCATCCATGTGAGGCTGCAGAGTTTCTGCCTGTACCATGCAAGGATGCAAGATTTGCTTTACTCTTGGAGCAACAAATCCAGGGAAAAGGCAGGAGGAGAGAGAAGATTATCTCTAAGGTCTGTGCATCTTGCAAAGACAATGATTCACCGTTGCCCTTGTTACCTGGGAATCTGTAAGACATTCAGGTGATTAATTTTAGATTTGCTCACATAAGCCTTTTTCTCACCTAGGCTGTGAAAAGCAAAGCAAAGCAAAGAAGTGAGAAGCCCTTTTGGAAAAGCATTAATGATCAGGGATGTATAATTTTGCTTTTACAGCCTGGCTTTTAAACTCTTCAATGACAAGAGCTTCAGCTTGCTGCTGCACTAAGAAAATGCCAATAAAATACCATTTTATTTTAAGACAACATCATAAAGCTTTACCAAACAAAGAATGCTCTGCTATAAAGTGACTGAGGTCACATATTTTTGCAGCCCCTCTGGTTTCCCTCTGGGAAACGGAGGTTATAGATCTTCTTTCCTCCTTGCCTGCAGCAAGGTCTTCAGTGCAGGGACCAGTCTTGTCCAGCATGGCTGGACACCAATTTCTGAGCCTCTGGATACTTCTGTGGTGTGAAAACGTGCAAGGAACAGCTCAGATACCTTTTTTTTTAGCTGCACATAGTGCAGATGCTGCAGATGTTGTGCTGCAGATGTTTTTGCAATAGATGTTCTAAAACAGTAAACACTGTTTAAAATTTGGATTTTAATGCTTGTTTCAAACAGGGAAGGCTTTGGATTTCACAAAGGTTCTCAGATTTTCTCAGCTCCACAAGAATGTATGGGAGGGAGGGGAGGAAATGGGGCAGACAACCGTGAGGCTTCTGCCTTGAAAAATAGAGTGGCCCAGGGACAAAAGGCTCCCAATCCTCAGTCATGCATGGGCTGGTTTCTATTCCAGCCAACTGGCTGTGAGGACAGTTTGGAGATCACTGTGGGGCTCTCCTTGGATAAGTCCTTGTCCTTAAATAACTTTTACCCTGGAGCTGAAGGAAATGATGCTTGTTCTTCTCAGGCTTTCACCCGCTGAGCTGAGTCAGTCTGTTTCTGTCATATTTCACATTCAGCCCTGAGCAGGTTATTTAAATCCCAGTGGTAAATAAATGGTAAAAAAATCAGCAGCCCTGTGGTAGGCTGCTTAACCCATGCCCCATTCAATCCACACCATTTTTTTTTTCATCACTGTGTTGGAGAGAAAATCCTCTCCTTTTCAGCCAGATAGAGCACAGCTTGTGGCTGCCCCATTGCTGCAGGGCAGCAGCTCTGTGAGCACCTCCTGCATCCTCTCTCCAATCTGGTGGTGCTTCTTGATCAGTTGTTCATGTCTCCCCATCCATCAGCTCTCTCCCTGCCCATCGTCATCACTGTCACTTCCCATTTTGGTGGCTGACTCATGTTGTTTTGCTGAACTCCTTCCCTTGCTGAGTAGCTTCCTTCACTTGGTGGGTTGTTTCTCATCAGCAGAATAAACATCTTTTAGTTGTCAACCAAGATGTTTTGGGCTGGCAGCCTCTGGTGACATCTGGTTTCCAAGAGTTTCAAAGGGCTGAACATGCTTTTCTCGGCAGCATCTCCAGGAAATTGGTCCAGGGTCAGTGAGGAGCCTGGAGGTGGAGCAGGTCCCCTCTGGCTGGCATAACCTCCCAAGCAGAGTGCAAGTCAGGCTCACAAGGACAGAAGACCATGGGCTCTTTTTCCAGAGGCAAGGTTATTTTTGTAAGGCCAGATTTGAAGGGGCTTAGTCAACAAACGCATAAAAAGGCAACCAAAATAAAATCACCCAGAAAGAGCAGGGAGAGGCTTCAGGTCTGGTTTAACAGCAGAATGTTGATGTGTAGAGGAAGGTTTCCTTCTGCTCTGCCCCTGTGTCACTTGTGGTGATAGAACTGATTCCTTAACAGGTGTCTTTGATGGCAGAGGCAAATTGTAAAGGAAATAGTAGTAGTAAGCTGCTCTGGCTGCTGAGCACTCCTAACTTTGAGCTCTGATCATGTGGTAGAAAATAGGTGTTTTGGTGATGTGGGGGAATAGTTTTAGCCAAGTTCCTACATCCAGATCATTGCAGGGGAGGAGAGGGACCCATTTCCCAGTAAACAAGTGACAGGACAAGGGGTAATGGCCTCAAGGTGTACCAGGGGAGATTTAGATTGGAGATCAGGAAAAATTTCTTTGCAGAAAGGGTGTTCAGGCATTAAAACAGGCTGCCCAGGAAAGTGGTGCAGTCACCATTCCTGGAGGGATTTAAAGGACATGTGGCTGTGGCACGTGTGGACATGGTTAGTGGTGGCCTTGGCAGTGCTGTGGTACAGGTCCTGTCCAATCTAAGTGATTCTATAATTCCCTGTGTCATGTTTTGGAGGTGGGAGAAGGAACAGCAAACCTGGACACAGGATCACAGAGAAACCAGCTGCCCCATTTTCTGCTGTGGCTGTGACCCACAGAGAGCATTTTCCCTGCCCTCCTCAGGCAAGAACAAGCACTGTGAGCAAATGTGCCCTTGCTGCTTGGCTGCCTGGAGATACCCACTGCTGAGGAAGGACTTGTGCCAAAATTTCAGCAGACTCTTTATGTGCCATGTTCTCCTGACCAAGTGAAATGTGATTTCGTTAGTGTTCCCCCAAAACCAGAGAAAAGGGCTGGTGATGTACAGGAGGATTTGGGGTGAGGGGTTTGTATCCCAGGAGTTTTCAGCAGAGGATGGTGCAGGTGGTTCATCTTGATTTTCTCTGAGGTACTGAGACAGACCAAATGGACTTCCCTGCCTGCCCCACCTTTGAGAGCTGATGGAGGTTCATCTTCTCTGGGCTCATCCTCTGGATGTTTCTGAAAGGGTCTGTGAGAGATATCAACCCTGCTGTCACTATCTTTGGTTGTTAAATTGATACAGAATGTGTAAGGCTAATCAGCCAACCCTGTCTGCAGCTGATGGAGGGTGTAATTTCAACCCTATCTGCACTTGATAACAGTTAAACATTTCATTTAATCCAGGGAGAGGTGGTCTGAGGTAGAAAAAAAGCCCATCCAAGCAGAAAAAAACCTCCTCCACTGTCAAAAGGCTGAAAGATATCATTGCTCTGAGGCAAACCCAACCTTCCTGGAGCTGGTAGGGAGGAGGAGCACAGAGCCCTCTCGCTGTGATGGAACTCAACTCCCAGCGACCGACGTGTTCACACACGAGTGCTGTTTTGTGGTGGGAAAAAATAGATGGTTCCAGCCAGCAGCTGTCCCTGAGGAGGAGCTCTGAGCAGCCATGGGCTGTGCTAATTACAGCCATGTACTTGCAACGAGAAGCACTGCAGGAGAGCCAGAGCAAGGCAGACGGGTTGATTTCTCAAGCCTTCTAACGTGGGGTATGGTCAAGCAGAACTCTCATGAGGTCAGGTAAAGAAAGAAAACAGGACCCCATCACCTCTACAAGTCTCTCCAGCCTCTGAAGCTGTCACATCTCAATGGACTCCCCACAGCTCATCCCATTAACTCTATTTAAGGGTTGGGAAGTGATATGTTTATCCAGACACTGGGAGCAAAACATGCCCACTTTTTTTTTTTTTCAGTCTGGGACATCTTATTTTAGGTTAAAGAAAACAGCAAGGAAAGGAAGAGTAAATATAACTCCCCAGGAGACAGCATGCCCACTGTGTCTGCCTCAGCAAGGACCTGTGCCATGAATGTCTGTAAAACTTAAACCACTGAAGTCCTGTGGAGGGGAGAAGTTCACAACTACCCATGGCCATGCTGTGTACAAGGAGGGAAAGTTCAAAAGAAACATTAACTGTGAACATGTTTTTGGACTGGGAACCAGGAGATCTGACAGTGCTTCTCCAGTCCTGGCTGAGCAGAGCTGTGGGGTGACTAGGAACAAACCCAGTTCCCTTCCAGCATGTCATCTCCCCATCCTGCTCATTGGCTGTTTGAACCAGAACCTCACCTGGGCTGGCTCTGGTTCTCTGAACAATCTGACACACACTTAGAATATAAACCACAGATTCAACCATTTCTGCCTGCTGTAAAGTGACCTAATACTGGGAAAGTTCCTGCTCAGCTCCAGAGTTTCAGAGGATGTCCCTACAGTTGCAGCCACTTGGCTTTTATGGAAAAGTGGGGAAATTCTGGCTTTTCTTTGGAATCAAGTCATTACTTTGTTCATTTTTAACAAGACTGATGGACAGCTCTCAATATGGATAAGGATGCATGGAGGTTCTTTCCTCTACTTGCAATGGAGAACAGACTAGATATTAGGAAGAAATTCATGGCTGTGAGGGTGCTGAGACACTGGCACAGGTTGCCCAGAGAAGCTGTGGCTGCTCCATCCCTGAAGTGTTCCAGGCCAGGTTGGACAGGGCTTGGAGCAACCTGGGCTAGTGGAAGGTGTCCCTGCCCATGGCAGGGGGTTGGAATGAGATGGTCTTTAAGGTTCCTTCCAACCCAAGATTTTATATGATTCCATGAATGTAAGTGGCAGGACATGTCTCCTGACACCAAGGATTGCCATGCAGTGTTCCCAGCATGACTGGTTCAGTGGAAGAAGTCTGAAAAGTGCATCTCCCCTCTGCCCTACCTGCCTCTGCTCCTTGTTTCTCACTGACATACGTGGCTGGGGCTCACCTGAGGGCAGACTTGCTGTAGTTTCCCATGTTTATACAATGTCTAAAGTAATCAACAAGGTTTTCAGAGGATTGCAGGGCTCGATTTTCAATTGTTTGGTGCTCACTGACATTTCAGGAAAGTCTGTCTCTCATATAAGCACCTAATAAGGCTCAGAGGGAAGAGGGCAATAACACTAATAGCAGCAGCAGTAGTGATTGCTAATACGCTGCTGGTCTCCTGCATAATTGCCTTGTCCCTATTTTGTTTATCTAGCACATTGACAAACCAATTGGTTTAAAAATGTCAACAGCAAAATCCATGGGAGTGCATCACTTTTGTAGTGCTGGGATTGCTTTCCTTGTCCATCAGGATGCATTCACCTGTGTCTGATAGCCCAGGGACACCACGAGTCTCTCCAGCCAGGGGAGCATCTGTAATGTCTTCCTCTCTGGCTCCAGGCTGAGTTTCTGGAGGAGACAGGGATGATGGTGGCCAAACCCCCAACACCTCACTGCCCAGTTCAAGCCCACCAGAGTGGGGCTTCCCTGTGCTGCACTCCTGCCCAGGGCTCTGCACCTGTTCCCAGCACTGCAGGTGCCCTGAAAATCACACTGATGGGTTGGAAGAAGACTGATAGGTGTTGGGAATAGGGTGTATTTTGCTGCTTTAGGGTGTGGATTAGAAAGGACAGTCTTCTTAACAGGCAGGGCCGGCTTTGCCATAATTCTGACTCCAAGCCACTGTGGCCCCAAAGTGTTAATTTAAGAGAAAAAAAGGCAGGACCAGCAACTGATGATCTGAATTACTTTTTAAACAGGAGGTTTCAGTGTCCATGACTTCCCTGACTCATTGTTCCAGCCCCAGACTTTGCAGAAATCAGACATTACTGCCCTCCCAGCTCTGCTGAAGCTTCAGCCCTGGCTCCTCACATGCAGCAGTGCACATCTGCTCAGGGGCTCTGTGCATCCCAAGAGGCTTCAGATGGACAGGGTGGCACGGCTGTGCCACCCTGGGCCAGGGGTGCCAGTACAATAGGATGCCAGTGTGAGCTGCAACAGAGGCTGCATTCAGCTGAGGAGGGGCTCTCCCAGGGTGGTACTTCAGTCCCTGCTGACCCCAGGGTGGGTTTTGTGTGGTTAAATAAATTCAGAGAAAAATAAATCACAACACCCTTGTGGTGATTTATCCAGACCCAGGGAACTTGATACTCTCTGACTGAGGTCAGAGGAGGTGTATGGCCACCCAATATTCATTGTAATGACTGATTTGTGGATTTATGGCAGCAATCTGAAAAATACAGCAACTTGCAAGTGAGTGGCTGGAGCTGGGATGAATGTGCTGAAGGAGAAACATGATGGGAAAGTCAATAGAGAGGAGCAAGCCAAGAGCAGGGAGGAATCCAGCCCAAGGGCCAAAAGTTGTCTCTAGGACTCATGAAAGAGAAGAGAGGAATGGGGAGAGGGGAGGCTGTGTTGGGTTGGAGAAAATGGTTTGGAGGTAAGCTGGGGGGATGAGATGTTAAGGCATCAGTGTGTGCTCATCTGACCCTGCCCTGGTACTGTGTGCACTGCTCTCCATCAGTGTGCACCATCGTGTCATGGGAGATGAATTTGGGCTTTAAAAGTTGAGCTGGGGAGCAAAGAAGAGCAAAAGTTGTCCCACTCCCAGGCCTAAGGAGGCCCAGCAGCAATGCTCCTGGGCTGAACCACCTGCTTTCCTGTAATGTTCCTTGAACAGACAGATGTTTATCTGAGCCGTCAGAGCCTACTGAATGCAGCTCCTACTCTCAGTATCTTTGCTTGTGCAATTCTCTCAATCAGTTGTGTTCAGTTTGTTCCTGGTGGCAGCATGGGGCCATGCAAAGTGCAAGGGTGTCACCACTTGCCAGCCCCAGTATGATGAGGGCTGTGGTGGTAGGTTGGCCATTGGGTGAAGAGGTGCTGTCCAACCTGCTCCTCCAAGTGTATCCCTCTGCTCCACTGAAGACATTATTTCAATGCTGCAGATTCTCTTGTGACCTTAACAGCTGCTAGTTTGAAGTGATTTTTTGGCATCTTGTCCTGGAAGGGATTTCATGTTGGAAATGAAGTGTCTGAACATTTAACCCCTGCTCTCCCAGTTCTCTTCCTCCTTTCCTTCAGCACTTGAGGGCCTGTCAGCCACTCTTGCCTTCACATGAATGGATCCAGTGAATGGGTTAAGACAAGAGAACCAGACCCAGGTTAAAATCTCACTCAGAAGACACAGATCATAGAATCACTAAGGTTCAAAAAGACCTCCAAGACGTTCAGTCCAAGCATTAACCCAACACCACCATGTTCTCCACTAAATCGTATTCCCAAGTGCCACATCCACAAGATTTTTGAACACTTCCAGGGATGGCAATTCCACCAGATCTGGAGCCCTGAGGGGGGGAAATCCCTTGGGCTCCACCCACTCTGTGGAAAAGAAAAGACACCAGAAGTTCCAGGTAAGAGCGGACAAGATCCCATAAGGATGTCACCTACCTCCTACAGGACAGCTGTTTTTTTCTGTCCTGGATGAGGTAGAGTATCTTGAAAGCTGAGGAGCCCCAGGAGACCTTGACAGTGGTAGATGACATAAATCAAGGTCCCAGCTCACTGGTGTGAAACCCCAAGGGTGTGCCTGTGGTGGGTTGGCCTACATGGGTAATGCTACTTATTCCTGAGCTCCCTAAAATGCTGAATTTGCCTTGAGTCTGCACATGAAAGCATCTCCCAAATGTGTAACTTGAGTTCACCTTTGGGGTCTGCATGCCCTGACCTCTGTCTCCCTGTTTGGGGTGTTGGGTCCACTGAGATGAGACCAGTCCTCTTTCCTGGGCAGAAGCACCTGCAGTTCCATGGTGAGCACAGTGAAGGCAAAAATTCCTTGCAAATTCTCCTCACTCTCAGCTCCACTTCCAGAGGTTTTTCAGGCTTTCACTAGTCTCTGAAGCACTTTGACCTCCTTTTTTCTACCTTGGTGGCACTATATACTTTATTCTCTTCCTTCAGAACTCATCGTATCTGTCCAGGGGATGTTTGTGTAGCAGCAATTTCTTCCCAGGGAGCAGAGAGCTGCTGCCTGGCCATAGCACACACAAAATGTTTACAAACAGACAGAAAGAGACAATATTGAGCTATGAGTTCAACCCAAGTGTGAGGAACTAACATTTTCATGAAGGAACCGTTGTGCAATTGCAAGTCCCAGATGTAAACAACAGCAGTAAGCAGCGCTCAGGAAAGGCTACAAAAACCTGAGATGTGGTTATTGAAGCCTTTGAATGATCCATCAAAGAATGCAATATAAAAATGTTCTTACACTTAAAACCAGGGGAGCTGGGAAAGGCTGCACAGCATAGAAAGTTGGTCACAGAGGACTTGGAGGAGCTCTGAGAATTGGGCAGGAAAGCAGATGAATGTGGAGAGTACTTCATGATGTTGCTGCTTTCACTGAGCATAATTAACACCATGAATATGTAGGTCAAAAACTGGTGGCACACAGGGAAATCACCTGCTGTGTGGACAGGTGAGATGCTTGATACAGTGTAGGTGTGAATGCAGACTTAGCATGGTTGAGGATGGAAGGAGAGCTGGAAACCTCACACATATCTGGGCAACCCAATCTGTCCCGCTCCTATCTTGGGGTTTGCTGTCAGAACCTTCACTGAGGTCAAGGAGATTTTGTTTCTATTCGATTCACTAGACATGAGCCATGGCATGACCAGCAATATGAATTAATGTCCTCAGTGGACACAAAGAGGATTGAAGAGTTTTAGGTATCCCCCACTGCAAGTATTTGGGCTGGACACTTTGGAGATGTATCCCAGCTCTGGGTCTGCTCCCAGGAGTGCTTCCTCACCAGTGCTGGTCATAGAATCAAACAATCACTAAGGCTGGAAAGGATATCCAAGATCATCATTGTGATGTAAGGAAAAGGAAGAATTTGAATTGGCTGCTTTGGGAGGAAGGTCTAGTGTGAAGTCCACGGTATCACCAGCACTTGAGGTCATTTCTCACCTCTGAGCACCACTGTGCAGTTAGTTTAATTCCTGCAATATCCTAGAGACAGTGGAAAACATCAACAACCCTATGGACAAACTGATGAACAAGGCTGTTTGGTTCTGCTCCAGCCCATGTAATGAACCTTCCTAGCCCACCAAAGGTGTCTAATGCTGCGATGGGGAGAAATAACCTGTCCTAGAGGTTCCCATTCGAGGGTGAATCAAACCATGAGTGTTTTTACCAGGATATTCCCTGTCTCAGCTTCATGGAGGAGGTGACTTACTTGCCTTCTTCCAGACTTTGCTTCTAGTCTGGTCTGCTGTGGTCTGTGGTTGTGCAGCCCATAACCCCACTAGAGAAGGATGGATTTTTGAGGTAGGACAATGCACAGTGGGACTCCTCACTCTCTTAGTTTGCATTTGAAGGTGACTGGGACAAGTGTAGGAAGTCTCCAATAGTGTTTGAACAACGTGAATCATAGAATCATGTAATAGTTTGAATTGGAAAGGTCTTTTAAAGACTATCTAGTCCAACACTCCTGCAGTGAACAGGGACATCTTCCACTAAATCAGGTTGCTCAGAGCCCCATCCAACTGATCTTGAAAGTTTCCAGGAAAGGGGCAACCACAGCTTCTCTGGGCAACCTGTCCCTGTGCCTTACCACCCTCAGTGAAGATTTTCTGCCTAATATCTAATCTAAATCTTCCCTCTTTTAGTTTAAAACCATTGTCCCTTGTCCTATCCCTACAGGCCCTATTGAAACAAGAAGGGGTCAGGGACCCCCTTGGATTAGCACTCCAGGCTGCTTCTATGATATTAGTACCAAGAACTGATGATGACAATAGCAACAAAGCCACCAGCAGTGACAGGACATGTCTCCTGGGAGCACATGGAAAGGCAGCAGACAGCTGGAGGAGATGGGAATGTACAAACGCTGTCTTGGGAGAGCTGCCTTGGAAAGTGCCTCTCCTACACTGTTTCCCAGCTGATGAACACAGGAGGATTTAGCAATGTTAACTCATTAAGGCTGACAATGTCCTGGGGTTGTAAAAGCAACAGGACATCCTTTCATTTACATCCCCACTGCTGTTTCCCTGAGCATTGCAGGTGATAGGGACGGGGAGAGGTGTTTTGTAGCAGTTGTATCACCTCCTTCATGGTTTTCTCTTTTGCCAGGCAGACTGTGGCTGCTGTGGAAGTTTTCTGTTGGTGCTGGATATTGTATGGCTGCAGCTCTCTGTGCACAGGAGATAAAACATCCACTGTCTAGCAACTCATTAGCTCTCCTTCGGCTGCATTAGTGGTTAACAGCGTAATTAGTTTCCCTGGTAAAGGAGACTTTGCAGACCCAGGAGAGAGGCTGTTTATCTTCTGGCATTTCAAACAACAGCAAAAAGTAGCAAATTCCACGTTAGAAACAATGGCAGAAATATTGCTTGTTGTTAAGCAACTTATAACTGAAGCACTGACCTGAGGTGGCTTTGTTTTGTTTGTGAGTTATGCTAAAGAACAGTGACTTTAATGTTGTAATGTCAATGAACAGGCAGCAAAATGTCCACCAGGATGCTGAGGTTCATTACTGCTTCTGGGTAGTTTGCTAATCTGTGAATATCTGCAAGATATTGTGTCCAGGCTCAGCATCTGAGTCATCTCCCTGCTGTGAGAAGGAGGCAGATTTTATAATGAGGAGAAGGATGTGCCACTGTCCTTTGCTAGATGTGTGCCCAGCATTTAGCAGGTGGGGCCTTAAATCAGGGCAGGACATTGCAGGAATTGTGGAATAACAGTGTTACAGATAATGGTGTGCATCTGTCATCTTCAAGCCTCCCTCCAGGGTAATGGCCATCCCTGCCTTAGAGCTGGTGAATTGGAGCTCATTAAGCTTTTGCTTAATAAGAAAACCTCTTTGACCAATTTCTGGGTCTGAAGGCCACATCCAGATCGTTGGAGACCACCTGGAAGCTGTCCAAAGCACTGGCTGGCATCTGACCATGACCCAGAGCCCTCCTGGCCCTGGTCAGCAGCTGAAGCCAAGGATCAAATGAACACTCCAGGCAAAGCCTTTTCTGCTGATGATCCTGCAGTCTTTGCTGGATTCACGATGTGTTGGTAATCTCATGAGGAACACCAGCTGCCTCACATTTCCAGACTGAAGAAGGTCACATACAGTTCAGACAAGCTTTGGGAAAATAGCTGAACTTTGGGATGTTTGTCTGAACCCAAACTCTGACCTCTCAAGCCTCACGTTTTATGAATTCATAAGCACAGAGGGACCAACCATCTATGTATGTGTGTGTATGTGTGTGTGTGTGTGTGTGTGTGTGTGTGTGTGTGTGTGTGTGTGTGTGTGTGTGTGTGTGTGTGTGTGTGTGTGTTGTGGAAAGACACCCACATTGTTAGAGAACATAAACTATCATGATGTGAGTGCATTACTCGGGACTGTTTTGTGCCAGCACTTGGCAGAAGGAGGAGAGACACCTTGGATCTAGATAACATCTTCAGATACACATCCATCCCTGAACAAAGTGAGGTTTGTTATTTCTAGGACTCAAATACCTCAATCCCTATGAGGAAATGATCTTACACCCTATTTATTGTCTTGTGTCTGAGTACCCCTCTGTCCCCCCGGAGCAATTTAGGCACTGTGTGGAACACTGTGTACATTATTCCCAAAAGCACATGGAAGACTAGCTCATTGTTTGAGGAGGGAAGGTGGATTTTACTGCTGTAGCAGTGAGCTGTGGCTGCAAGCACCAGAGTGCAAAGGTGACCTCAGGGTTCAGGGGTGCTTCTGGCTTTTGAGAGGTTGTGACTCTGACCCTTTTCCTTCTGTTCTGAGAGCTGGAGCCCCTCAAAATCAGAAAGCAGAACTACAAATTGTTTAAAGGTTTTCTGTTGCAAGTTTTGGGCATTTATATGTGCATGTAAAAGCCAAAGGATTGATAGAAACAGGGAAAGGGAGGTAAAATGAAGTTGGGTTTGCATTTCTGCAGGATTCTTGCAGGACAGAGAGGGATGCTCAGCAGCATGGAACATCAGTGCTCAGAACCTGGAGACCTGAGGACTGGGAACCAACCCCTTTGACAGCTGATTTTGGGGTCGTTGGCCACCATCCCTCCCAGCTCTGCAGGAAAACTGTGCTGCATCTGGCATTGCAATCTGATCGCTGAGCTTGGTGAAGCATCACTAGCACATGGCCAAATGTGCTCTTCCATCCCAGAAAGGGGGTATGGAGATGAGGAGAGGAGAGATACTTAAATATGGGAAGTTAAAACCATTTTCAGGGGGCCCTGTTTCCTGCTTTTCCACTCAAAAGCAGCGTGTGGAGAAGGACACAGCAATATTTCCCGACAACTTGCTTCTGGTAGCTATAGAAACTTAAAACACAGCCACAGTAACAAAAATACACCTCTTTGCTGGAGCTTCCTTCCCCTGTGAGCCATGGCTTTTCCCTGACACGAGCTGCCCCAGCCCTGCCAGACTCCAGGGAGCCTCAGCCTGGAGGCTGAAATATCTTTTTGCCAGTTGGAATTGAAGCAGTGTAACTTTATTAGCTGGAAATGGAGAGATGTAGAGGCAAAGCAGGGAATATCAGGGACCAACAGGGATTAACTCAGGGGAGA
Source organism: Acanthisitta chloris (assembly GCF_000695815.1). Classification (NCBI taxonomy): domain Eukaryota; kingdom Metazoa; phylum Chordata; class Aves; order Passeriformes; family Acanthisittidae; genus Acanthisitta; species Acanthisitta chloris. The sequence goes on along the minus strand of NW_008690758.1, from coordinate 12,996 downwards.
GATCCAATCCTAAACATTGCATTTGTGATAGTAACAGTATCACTGCAGCTACGAGTTTGCTGCTAAATAGATGGATATATTGAAGCAGAAAGGCTGCCAGGAGGGCAGGGATGCCGGGGAGAGATGGATGCCAGGAGCAGCTTGTTGGCAGAGTCCTGGTGGCACCCTCCTGCCTCCAGGTCTGTGAGTATGGTCTCTGGCTTGGATCTGTCCGGCTTTGTGCCACACCATGGGCATCCAAATGGCTTTGCTGCACAGCACGAGGCTTGGTGACCTGCTGGGACGAGGAGGAGTTCCCTCCATCACACCTGATGGGCTGAGAGACCTGCTGAGATGATTAGCAAGGACACAGGTGGAGGAGAAGGGCTTTGTTTTTGGCTGTTCTCTGGCTTTTTAGGAAATGTGTGCTCGTTGCAGGCAGGATGGTGAGTGGCAGAACCTCCATCCCTACACACATTTCCACATTCTGATGTGTCCTACAGCTCAGCATCACAGTTTTGTCCCAGATTAGGGGCAACCTGGAGCAGGAAGAAACCTGAGAAGTGTCAAGTGATATTTGAAATAATATTGCTTGATTTCTATCCCCCCAATGAATAACTAAGCAAAGCCATGGGATTTGTGAGCCACCTGTGTGCCAGCAGCTTACTCTGCTCTTTGCTGCCCACTGCTACATGCCAAACAACAGTGATCCTTTTTCAATCCTCTTGTTGGGAGCTGTCTTTGGGTTTTGGGCTGGTTCTGCAGCAGCAGTCACACTGTCAGGCAGGGGGTCAGCACAACCCCCCATTTCCTTTCCTTGAATGTTGTTTATAGAGAAAAATTTTCTTAAAAGGGAGCTTACATCTTTGGGGGCCTGTTCATAGCTTTTCCAGGGCTAGCTAAAGAAAACTGGAATTTTTTGCCCTTGTATGGGAATGACAGGTGGCTTTCCCATTAGCATGGACCTCCTGCATGTGAATGATGCTTGGGTGGGCTCCAGAGCAGGCCCTGAAGCTCAGGGGGCTGTAGCAAATACCACCATGTGTCTTCCTCTGCCAAATGCTGCTTGTGATGGAAGACAAAATGCCCACCCTCATCTCCCATCCACCCTCATGTCCCATCCACCCTGCTGCCTTGTAAAAGGCACTGTCCTTCTCCCAGCCCTTTGGAAAGGTGTGGTATCCTCTTAACCTTTAAAGTGATGCTTAGTAGGGTAGGGAGAGAGTGGAACCAGGGTGAGGTTGGGACAAAGAATGTGGTGCTGTCAGTGAAGAGTGTTGTAGAAACCCCAGAAGAGTGATGTGATGGGAGAGAGTGGAACCCTGTAAATCAGTGTGGGAGAGGATCAGGTGTAGATCACAGAGGATGAGGTGACAACATCCTTTCCCTGTATATGGGAGAGCATCTCCCGTAAGGCAGTTCCTTAAATATACGTCTGTTTCCGCAGTAGCCTGTGGTTTCTGTTCCCATGCATTGCTATGCTATTGCCAGGAAGTTTTTCCTAATAATTTTCCTAATTGATGTCTGTCTTTGCTTCAGATAAAACTGATTTCCTCCTCTCATAGCCACAGCGGATACAGAGAACAATAGGTACCATGTCTGCTCTGCCCACCCCGTGTGACGGGGACTGTTATCCTGCTTCCTTAGGATGCCCAGACCTCCACTGGGAACGAAGCAAATTCAGAGAATCCACCCTAGGGAAAACAAAAGCTACTCCAAAGAAGTGTTTTGGAAAACAGCTTAGCAAACAAATGGTGAAAAGCAGCACTTCTATGAAGAAAAATATCTGTGGCTCTTCCAGGACAGGTACAGTGAAATACACCTAGGTATTCATAGTGCCATTGCTATAAAATTAAGAGCAATAAAAGAATCTCATCACTGTGAGCTTCAGGATTTAAGCAGCAGCCAAAAGCGACCAGCATGACAGAGAAAAACTGTGCCCAAGCATTGTGTACTGTGTTGCATTGCTGCCTGGGAAACCTCAGCCCAGGAGCCGTCGCAGGGCAGAGACCCAGTTTGGGCATCCAACCACTGATGTGAAGCTGCTTGCAAAATATGCAGCTGAATGTATCCAATTATCACTCTGTCTCTGGGTAAAGCAGACAAAACCTGAGCTTGGTTGTTGTTTTTTTAAAATAGCAGATGGTGGAAAAGTCTGCAGCCCCCAATTCTCTAATCCTTTCTGCATTGGCTGTTGTTTCCAGACCACATCAGGTTGCTCTTTCCTGGACTGGCTCCAGCTCATCTGTATTATCCTTAAGCTGTGAGCACTGCATTGTGCCTAAGGAAAGGTGTCACCTCTCACAGATGCACCCCAGGGTGGCCTTTGTGCCTGCCCTTTCCACCCGGAGTATTATCCCAAACTGGATCCCATCACAACCTCCTCAGCTATTTTTATGGTGTTTTAGACCCGTTCAAATGTTATTTCACAGCCTGAATTTGGGCATTAGTTATTCATTATAAGCACAGCCCTTTACTTCTCTGTTCTTATTGAGTTTTGTGTGGCTTACTTGAAATAAATGCCATGAATTTATTGTTTCTAATTATCTGCCTTCCAAAAACCTGGCAGTCCTCACTGCCCAGAGTTATCCACACACTTCCTAACACACTCCTGAATCTATCATCTGGGATGCTAATGTAAATTTTGAGTATATGGGGACTGGGTTCCCCTTCTGATCCCCTCACAGCCTGGCAGGGAATGTCTGGTAACAGCTTGCTGAGCACAGGTTTCCTCCCCTCTGTTGTGCCTCCCCTGTATAACCTCACCTGGATCTGGTTTCCCTTGTTTGTTTGCAAAGTTCTCAGCTGAGACAGTGCCCGGAGCCTCCCCGGAGTGAGGATCTGTCACAGCTACAGCTTCCCTCCATCAGCTGGGCTGGTTTTCCTGTCAAAGAGTAGAAAGGATTGACAGGAATTTGCTCTGGAAAAATCACTGTTGGCAATTTTGCTTCCCCTGCTTCCCCTCTGATCTAATACTTCTAAATTGCTTAACAATTTGGACCAGTAGCTTTGTGGATGCTGAGTCCAGGCCATGGCTGGGATGTCTTGGGCACTGCCTGGATACACCATCTCATTTGAGTCTTGTGCTGCTGACCCCAAACTGGGACTGGTTTGGCAGATTTGATTCACCAGTTCTTTGGTGAGTGAAGGCTGGAGGGGACAAGAGACATCTGCTCCCTGTGCAGGCTGCTGCAACACCCACAGATTCATTCCAGCCCTGGAGGGCAATCTCCCAGCCATGTAGGCAGAGCACTCCAAGGATATCTGGGAGAAGCTCCCTGTTCTTTGAGGATATAGCAGAGCTTTTCAATGTGATGTCAGAGGTTAATTGTGTTTAGGTATTTGGCACTTGGCAACATTTATGAAGGACGGAGAAAACATAAGGGATCGGCGTATGTTCTCCAGTGCTCCATAATGATGTCAGCTGAGGAAGATTTACATTGGAGCTGGAGCATATGGCATGTTTTAGCACTGCAATCATCTGCCAGGACATGTGCTGTCACCTAATTACACACCCACATTTTGTCTTTTCTGCTTTATATCTTGCCTTTTTCCCTGCAGAGGCATCAGCCATGGGTTTTTCAGATAGAGCTCTGAGTGATGCTCCATCAGAGCAGTGGGACATCCTGGACAAAAACAGTGGGAAAAGGTCTCCCTGCAGGCACCTCCTGGGTCTGGTCCTTGTGCTGGTTGATGTCTGAGAGCTTGCTGAAGAGCTAATGCACCTCTTAGCTCCAATGTGGCTAAAATCCAGTTGGACACACTCCTGGGGAGATAAAAAGCAGAGGATAAGAGCAATCAGAGCAAATAGATGTCTATTTAACACGTTGCCAGCTCCAAGGTGACACTCTGTTCCAAATCATTCCTACATGCTTGTCTAACTTGTTCTTAAAGATTTCCAGTGATGTGGACTCCTGTGCTTCCCCAGCTAATCCATACCCCTGCTTAATTAGCCCTGTCATTCGAAAGATTTCCTCAAGTCTCATCCAAATGTGCTGCACTTTAACTCATCCCTGCTTGTCCTGCCTTCAGTGGACATGGAAAACTGTCTTTGAAGGGCTGTTATACCTCTGAGGACTGTTGGGAACCCTTCCCTCAGTGTTCTTTCCCCATTTCCTTCAGACCTTAAGTTTTCTTCTCCTCTGATTATCTTTGTTTCACCCACTTGAGCTCTGTCCAGTTTGTTTGCATCCTCCTGGGATAGTCTCCCAACTGAGACCTTGTCAGTGGTGAGCTATGCCAAAGGAATACTCCATGTGCCTTAAATACAACAGTTAACTCATCCTATTTTAATGGCTTTTTCAGAAAAGAAAATATCAATGGCTCTCATGACTCATATTGATGAAGAAGGGGATGGACACTGTGGTGAGGAAGACAAGAGGATCTGCCCATCATGGTGGGATAGATAGAGTCATAGAGTCATAGAATGGTTTAGGTTGGAAAGGACCTTAAAGCATGGTTTAGGTTGGAAAGGACCTTGAAGCATATCTAGTTCCATCCCTCTGCCATAGGCAGGGACACCTTCCACCAGCCCAGGTTGCTCCAAGCCCCATCCAACCTGGCCTGGAACACTCCCAGGGATGGAGCAACCACAGCTTCTCTGGGCAACCTGTGCCAGTGCCTCAGCACCTTCAGGGAAGAATTTCATCCTAACATCTAATCTAAACCTACTCTCTTTCTTTGTTTCTGATTGCCTGAGACTGTGGCCTTCCAGTTTGGAAAACAGCATATCCAAAGTGGGTAAAAAATAATCTTTAATGATCCAAATGTTTTACATTTGGAGTTTGATTTGGGTGGTATTTTCAGGCCTGCTTTGTTTTTAGTGTGTCTCGTTTTGAAAGGACAAGAACATTTTGTGCTGATGAAATTGTTTGGCTTAATTGCATGCTAAAAGCATGTTGATGTTTATGTTATGGGAGTATTAATTTTAATCTCCAATATTAATCAGCAGCAATGTAAACAATGTATCGAGTATTATCTTTGCCAGGTTGTATTTGTATATAATTTAATATTTACAACAGGTGTTTAATATTTTATATTGTGTGATAATGTTTCTCTCTTATTGCTCACCAGGGACAGGAAAAGAAATAAAGGCTTTAAATAGCAGTCAGAGAGTTTAGATTAAACATCAGAAGCATTTTTTCTTGGGGGAAGGGCATTGAAGCACTTGAGCACATTTTTGGGGGTGGGGAGCAACTGGTGTGACCCCAGTGTCCACAACCAGTGCTGCTGCATCAGTCCATCACCATTTTCCCTGTGGGGAAGGGAAACTCCAGAAGTGTCAGCCTCTGGGGTAGAGTTCTCATAAAATAACCCTGAAAATTCATAGATGTGATTGTTCTAAGGGAGCTATTTCCTTTATTTTGCAGAAAACAAAGATACTAAAGGCAATACCTGGACTGGCTAAATTTTGCTTTGATTGGGACATTTGAGTCATTGAAACAGTTTATAAATGAACTGCCCAGAAAACCATGTCCAGTTTCTTCTGCTCCAAGAGTCACCAAAAATATAGCTGTCACTCCCTGACAGGACTGAAGACCATGTGGCCAAAGCTGGATGATGGTGTGTGCTTCAAGATCAAGGCTAAAAGCCTCTGCAGAAGAAACTGTTTTTATTTTTTTCTTGTAAAATTGGCATCTGTCTCTCAGGTCTGCTGTGTGCCTGGAGCACCCAACTCAGGCACAGCATGGGAGCTGTGGCCAATTTCACCCCAAATTTGCAGGGCAGAACAACCTTTTACAGCTAACTTGGAGCTAGAAAACATAGTGGAGATGTCTAGTCTTCTACATACAAGATGCTTTGGATCCTGCAGGAAATTTATCTTTCCTTTCCTAAGGCCATTAGGTAGCAGTGGCAAGGGAAAGATGGGATGGTGACAGTGCCTGTCACAGTCTACATGTTGTGAAAAATGTGGGTCTAAAAGCAAAAGAGGTGCATTTCACAGCCCTCTTGTCTCAGTGAAGTTCACCAGTGGTGAACTCTTAGCATGTTTATAGACCTCAGGGAAGGATGTGGCTTCAATCACAGCCGAATAACTTCTGAAACAGAAATTTCCCATCTCGTCATATTAGGAAAAATTTTTTTCCTGTGAGGGAGGTGAGACACTGGCACAGGTTGCCCAGGGAGGCTGTGGCTGCCCCAACTCTGGCAGTGTTCAAAGCCAGGTTGGACAAAATCTTAAGCAACCTGCTCTGGTGGGAGGTGTCCCTGCCCAGGGCAGGGGGGTGGCACTGGATGATCTCTAAGCTCCATTCCAACCCCTGAACAAACTATGAAACTGTCTGTTTGAGCACTTCTAGAATTTTTTTCTTACTGTTTCCTTATCCACTGTGTATCTCCTTTTGAGAGGTCAGAAGATCCCACTAAGCTGAGGAAACCTGGACTGATATTTCTACCATGTCCTCCATCGCTTGGGGCTACAGCAGAACAATTTCCTTGTATCTGCCTCTTGATTCCCAGCACTCAAGAAGGGAAATCCCCACTATTTTCTTCCAAAATTATTTTGAGATCTCATGGAAAGAGTAATGTAAGAGCTAAACAGCATTATTATTTTTCCCCAATGAACCTCAGTTTTGACATTTTTTGACTTTTAAACTAGAAAGAGTTTTTCTTATTATTATCTTGCAGGAAGCCATTTAGTTAAATGATATTTTAATAGTGTTTCAACAGACTTTAGCACAGGAAATAAAGTAGTCACAAGTTATGCACCTGAGCACTGATTTGCATTCTATTTCCCCACAAAAAATATATGTATTCTTTGTTGCTATGAAACCAGAAAGTTTTGCTTAGATCAGATCATTTTGTTCTCATGTCATGGATAAAGGAACTGAATGAACAATGTAATGCTAATGGTTTTCACTTTAAATCTCCTTAAAGAAACCTTTCACCTCCGACACTTTCCAAACAAATAAGGTCTGTAGAACATGTTTTGGGTAATTTCAGTGCTCCTGAAAGTGCCTTCTGCATCATGGGTGGGAGAGGAAGCAAGAGGGGTGCTGGGGCTGTGGTTTGGCCTGGAAATTTGAGTTTTGCAGTGATTTATGACTTGGTTACATTGAGGGGTGGTTTTTGCTGATGCACCAGTGTGCATCAATAGTGGGGAGCTCTGAAGATCCTCCTGCTTCCAGTGGGAGCCCAACGTGGCACCAGGATGTGGATGGTGAGATGTGGATGATGAAATGATGATAATAACAGCATCATTTTTGGTGGAATAGCTTTTTTTGGTTGCCTTTTTGAAGAAAACTGTGGTTACAAAAGCTTCACTTGACTCCTGGAACCAGATCTTTAAAGGACAAAAAAACCAGAAGTGAAATGCTGGGATAAAATTTCCTTTGGATGATGATGTGTATGGCCCTGGGCAAGGCAAACAGGTCCTCTGCTTCTTTTGGCTACCTGTGTGCAGGTACATTGGGCATATATCTATATCATCTATATCTATATCTAAAATATACATTTATACCTGATAAATCTATAAATGTATATTGTATAGCTTTAATTTTTAACAAAATATATCACAGAATCAATGAGGTTAGAAAAGACCTCTGAGATCATCAAGTCCAACATTACCTAACACCACCATGTCAACTAGACCTGGCACTAAGTGCCATGTCCAGTCTGTCCTTAAACACCTCGAGGGGTGGTGACTCTACCACCTCCCTGGGCAGCACATTCCAGTGCCTAATTATCCTTTCTGGGAAGAAATTCTTCCTAATGTCTAAGCTGTGAAAATTTATGTGTGTTTTCCTACGTGTATATATGTGTGCCTGGGTGTGTAGATACATGTGTGTGTGCATATAGAGATACACTTCTTTTACTTATAGATATGCACATAATGGTATAACACACATATAATAAGATAATATATAACATAATAACACACACATAACAACACACATAAACATACCCCTGAAAAAGGACTGAGAGAGAAAGTTTCTCTTGCTCCTGTCCTCATTTAATTCTAATTGTGGATGATGGATTGCATTTATATGGTTTCCTCTAATCTCTTTTCTCTAATACAAATATATCTCTGTAAGAATTCCTCGGCAAGAACTGTGGGCAGAAAGCTAATTTAGCCTCAGCACTGATTCATATTCCTTCCTCGCTGCAGACGTAACAGTGATGGCTTGTAGAAGTCAGTGCTTGCAGAAAACCCCCACCTGTTTGAGGGAGCAGCTCTGGGGTGTCTCGTGAATCGCTGTCTTTCCCCTGTTATCAGCAGGAGGGTGGCTGTAAGAATAGAGCCTGTGTAACAGCTCGGGAATGGGAAACGAGGCACAGCAGCCAAAACGGGAATGAAAGTCTCTTTTTAGCTGCTGAACAGAAGATAGCAGTTAAAATATGCAAGTCCATGACAGAGCCAGAAAAATGTGTGCTTTGTTAAAATTAACTAGTGAGGGCTGTTCTCCATCCTTCCTCCTCAGCCTCCGCAGTAAACACCACAGCTCCTCTCCAAACTGGAGCTTATTTTTGGGTTCACCTTGTGTGAGCTTCTACCCTCATTCTCGTGTTGGGTGCTGAAAGCTGCAAAAAGTCTAAAAATCTCCTCAGATATCCAGCCTGGTGTAAATATACATATCTATATATGTGTGTATACACATATATAAATACATATATATGTGTGTGTATATATCTGCATATATATATATGTAGATACATATTTACAAGTCTCTAGTTGCTCTGTTTGTCAAATAAACTTCCAGTCTAACTAAAAAAGAGAGGCAAAAAAAATTGACAGTGAGTAAACCTCAAGTTGTGTGGAGTGAAGTGATGCTGCCTGTAAAATCAAAATGTTTTCAGGGCTCCTTTCACTGGTAGAGCTATAAGTCATGTCATGAATTACCTGCAGTGCTTGTGGCATCTTCAGTCTGTCGACTTAGACTGAATTTGCAGGGAGCCTGAGAGAACAGCCCCGAATTTTAAGCTGTTGCTTGAAAGAGGAGAATTGTTAACTACAACTTAGCTCATTAAAGCAAGGATGAAAGGAGAGGGCAGCTCAGAGGGAGGGGAATTAACCCAGCAGGGAGGAAGGCAAGGGATAGAGATGAAGGGGGATGTGACACCCCACATGTCAGGCTGCAGGAGCTGGTTGGTATGATACAGTTACAGGTAGCCCTGAAAATTTGGGGAGATGTTTTTCTGCTCAGGCAGCAGGATTTTCCAGTGGAGGGAAGTACCTTCAAGTAATTTGGGAGAAGCTTCATACCACACAAGCCACAAATCCACGTGAGTTTCTTTCAGGCTGTTTGCAAACTCTGGCATTAGACTTCCAGTAGTTATACTGGTTAAACTGGTGATCTTGTATAGATGCAGAGCAGACAGCTAAGGGTAATGTGTTTCCTTTCCCTTTTGCATCCTTAAAGACAAACTCACAAGAGTTTGTGTCCTCACTTAAGAAAGTGTCCTCAGTTTTTGGGGGAGGGAAGGAGCAAGAACCATGTCTCTCCTAGTGCTAATTCCTGGCCAGTTTGGCTGTGAGCAGCAGGGGTATTAGAGGATGCATGAAATCACCCCTTAGTTTTGTGATCAAAGTGAACTTTTAGGTTTGTTGCACTGGGATGTGACACACAGGGTGGCTGTTTATACCTCCACTGGGTTGAATCAGCATCATTATCTCTATATGAGTGAGCAGATATTACCATGCTGCCTCTTAAAAAAAGCAATTACTGTATCTATTGGGCAGTACATTAAATGACACCATTTAATTACAGCCTAATTGATCTCTGAATGAAATATATTTAAAATTTCCATAAAGTATGTTATTCCACTCAATTACTGCAAATCTCTGTCCATTTGCTGCCACAGATGAGCTCAGTTGGCAAGCTGGACACACACACCAGTGAGTGCTTGGCTTTGTCCCCCCTGTGCCTGTTGAATCAGCTCCAAATTTGGCCCCAGCACCCTGATTTCTGTCTCTGCTGGCCTTTCTGAGCTTTAGTGGAGGTGAGATGTTATCCAGCCATCCCCAAATATCCAGGGCTGAGTTCAGTACTGTTGCTGTTGAGTCCTCCTCAGAAGGTGCAGATCCCTTTGGAAAGCTCATGCCAATGGGATGCCTCATCCTTGGAAAAGCTCCCAGTGTATTTCTGTAGTAGGCACTACAGGAGGTCAGGTTTGGGGCTATCAAGAAATTCTCAAATCAAGCCAATATAGGATTTGGGAGAAGGATGCAACATCATTAAGGGATATAGGATATTTCAGCCCTACTGAGATCAAAGAGGAGTTTATGACCACATCCCTGGGCTTAAGGTTTCTCCTGAAGCCTCTGATCAGGTCTCCAGGGTAAACCTGAAGGGAAGCCAAGCTGAAATCCAACCATGGCCCATCCTTTTAGTCTTAGCAGAGTTACGTCAGAGAATCATGGAATGGTTTGGGTTGGAAGGGATGTCAAAGACCATCTAGTTCCAATCTCCTGCCATGGGCAGGGGCCCCTTTCACTGGACCAGGTTGCTTCAAGCCCCATCCAACCTGGCCTTGCCCCAGAAGTTTATGTTTCACAAAATTCCTTGTGTTTTCAGCCGCAGAAGCTCAACAAATGAGATAATCATGGGAAGATTTGTCAATTTGGCATAAATTTGGGCAGACAGAGCTGTTGCTTCTAGCCAAGGACAGACAATTTGCTGTCTGTGCTGCTAACCAATCACAAGAAATGTGCCTGTTGTAGGAGTGTGTGACTAATGTGTTGAGTGACTCAAGCCACTCAACAAGGCTTTAAAATAAATAAATAAAATAGCTGTGCCTCTGGTCATATGCTCTTAAAGATCATCCAGTTCCATCCCCTGCCACGGGCAGGGACACCTTCCACTAGACCAGTTGCTCCAAGCCCCATCCAGCCTGGCCTAAAACACTCCTAGGAATTTGTCATCCAGAACTCACTGGGCTTGTTGCACACCTTTGGCTTTTGCCCTGCCTTGCTGTAGCCCAGCAGAAGAGGAAAGTGCCTGCAAAGCACTTTTCCATCAGCTTTAAGAGCTGACAGCAGAGCTAAGTGCCCTAATGTGCAACATTTGTGACTGCCATCCTGTTTGCACAGAGTTGTGGGAAGCAGGAGAGAGGATTTCATGGCTTTGGGAATACAAAGGGCAAACACTGTTGATAGAATAACACTTTTGTGCAGCAAACCAGAAGACATACAGCTGCCCACAGGAAGCCTTTTAAATATATGATGGCCATTGAACATACAAAGTCTTGCAAAGTGCAGCACAAGAGAGAGGTTATTCCTACTATTATTATTTTCTGTGATATTGGCGTTTTCTGAGCAACCTGAAATTGAGCAGGATGTGTAGGTTAGGTTGGAAATGACACAGGGAACACTCCTGCTGCTTTTGCCCTGAGCTACAAACCTTAAATATGTGTTTAAGGTTAGGCATTTTCCAGCCTGGGAACTGGCACTAACAGATACATCAGCACCTGGCAAAGGGCTTTGCTCACCAGGATCTCACAGTGCTTTGAATAAAAGGAATGAGATGGTGATCTGCTTTTAGCAAAGGGTGAAGAAAATAAAAAGGCAAAGAAAAAAATTAGAAAAAGTAAAAAAAAATTAAAGAATAAAGAGAAAGAAACAGAAGAAAACCAGAAATATGCTGCTTGGCATATATGGAAGTTATTGGTGATAGCAAGAGCATACCTAAAGCCTTAGAACTCATTTGAACTCACAAACCAACGAAGATTGTGATCAGGTGGGAATTAGGAGCCCAGAAGCTGCACAATTCACACTCAGCTATACAGAAACAGCCTGAAATGCCCTTGTGAACCCCAAATCCTTCTCCAGCTGTGAAGATGACATTGTACAGCCCCATGTGGGCTGAGCTCTGGTACCAACAGGTCTGTGCTTGTGATATATCTGAATCATAGAATCCCAGACTAGTTTGGGTTGGAAGGACCTTCAAGACCATCTAGTCCAACTCCCTGAGCAGGGACATTTACCAGATCAGGTTGCTCCAAGGTCCATCCAACCTGGCCTGGAACACTCCCAGGGATGGAGCAGCCACAGCTTCTCTGGGCAACCTGTGCCAGTGCCTCACCACCCTCACAGGGAAGAATTTCTTCTTAATATCTAATCTATTTCAACTACTCACCAAGTGCACTTCCTTGCAAAGAAAAATCACTTTTCATTCTAGATTAAACAACATTTTCCTTTTGCTTCAGCCTTGTAGTTTCTTTTTCATTATGTCTGGGAGAAGGGAACATAAATAGAGGCACAGGAGAAACCTGACAGTATTCAGCTTAATAGGGAATATGGGACAGTATTTTGCTTTTAGATCTGTACTGCACCTCTCATCTTTATTAGAGAAGTTGACAACTGAGCTTATTTCTCTGTGTGATAAATCTACTGTAGTAAAAGGCTGTTCCCAGATGGCAATAGCTGGCACATGGGAGTAAACACAGATATAAGGAAAACATCAGTACTCCCAGCAGAAACTGTTGGCTGGTCAAAAATTCTTCAGCTTTAATGGTGTGCAAAAGGCCATGCGAAATGCATTTCCTCAATAAAAATCATGGGGGATGTTATTTTCAAATGAACTTTTTAATTAAGAATTTTTTCTGTAGTCTAAAACTTTCACTTTGTCCTGGAACAGCAAAAAAAAAAACCCCACACAGCTGATCTTAGCAAGATGACACAAGAGTATGGGAAAACTGTGGGGGTGGAAGAGATAATTTAGGTTGTAAAATGCGAATTAGCTTCTGAGATTGCCAAACCATTTGTGCTTCTTTGGCTGCAAATACATTTACCATGAAGACACACAACTTCATTCCACCTGGACTGAAATGGATGCAGAGGTGGTGCCTGTGGAGGAGGTGGGGTGGGATAAGCTCTTTGCTCCCTGAGGCACAGGCACAAGCTGTCACAGCTGTAATGTATCTTTCAGAGCAACTTAAATCTCCTGCTATTCATTACCATATTATCTATAGCCCATTTGTTTGCCATTGGGATACTGCTGCTCACATTCACACCCTGGAAGGGAGGTGGGCAGGGATGGGAAGCTGAGCTGTGTCATAGGATCATAGAATCATAGAATC
>NW_008690757.1:0-53468 GCF_000695815.1 Acanthisitta chloris | reverse complement strand
GGCCCGCGCCGCCTTCCCTCCGCGGCCCCCGGCGCGCACGGGGATGTTCGGGCACGGGTCGAGCTCGGGTGGTTCTCCTGGCCTGTGATCAGAGCGCGTAGTGGCGAGGGAGAGAGTGACTGTCACCCGAGCAGGCAGTGCCCTGAAGGTCTTGGACCTGCGGGCGTGTCAGGGTTTGGATGCTGCCTAGACCCTTCCAGATGCTGTCTTTGTAAAGCACATGTGGGGTTAGCCACACCTGATAATAGAATCAGAGAATTTAAGGGTTGGAATGGACCTTATAGATCATCTAGTCCCAACCCCCCATGCCATGGGCAGGGACACCTCTCACCAGACCAGGCTGCTCAAGGTTTCATCCAACCTGGCTTTGAACACTGCCAGGGTTGGGGCATCCACTAACCTCCCTGGGCTGATACAACAGCCTAATGACAGAGCATTTGCTGGAGACCCACACTTAACAGGGTCCAGGCCTGTATCTTCCCAGAGAGGACCAGACCCTGCTGTCCATCTCAGGCTGGGAACAGAGCACATGCTAGCACTGGAGGCAAAAGCTGGACCACACAGCATCAAAGGATGCGCTGCATCATAGCCAGCGGCTGTGGTGTTCAGACAAAACTCCCAGGTCACAGTTCCTCCTTCTCTGGTTATTCATGGATTTTATATTTAGCAGCACTTTGATGAAAACCAGAGATACACTTAAACAAATGCTGCTGACACTTTTCTCAAAGATTTGCAGTTGTCATCTGCAACACACATGAGTAGGGCAGAGATCTTCATCTTCACCTTGAAATTTTCCTTTTCCCAGTCACTGTGAACAGTATGATGGTTCTGCTTATTCTTCAAGTTTAAGTATTGGGTACAAGCTTTAAATAATACTTCTTGGCAGGGATCCTTCCATCCAGGTAGGGATGTAATGAGCAAGGCAAGAGGGATATCCTGATAGTTACAGCCCTGATGAAGGATCCCAGGCAGCAGGCACAAAGCTGTCAGTGCCATATGCTCCTGAAGAGTACTGAGGATAAGGAAGGCAGGAGAGCCTAAACATGAATCTGCCACCACCACCTGTTTAATTTTCCCTGCTCCTCATCCTCCATGGGCTCTGTGCCTCTGCTGGTCTTCTGTAAAGACCAACACAGTATCAGCCTTATGGGCAGAAGACAGGGAGGAGAGGTACCCTCTTCTCACCCCCTTGTCCAGGTACAGTGGATACTTGCAATGTAGCACAGCACAGAGTTCTTGGTCACCAGCTGTACCCCAGGCAGGAGAGCAGCCAGGGCCAAGTAGGAGGCAGAGCATTGAGGATCCTGGTGCAATGAACTTGGGAACAGAGTACAGCCTGCGTTGTTCCTACACATGAGGATAGAAGTGGGGACAGTTTCTGGGTCAGGCCTCAAGCCTCAATAGTCCTTCCTACCTGCAGTGAGGGAAAGATGCATCAATTTCCCTTGCTGTAGCTGTATTTGAGCTGTGTGTGTGTTTTGTCGGCCCCTAATACATCAGTTTTCCATTCCCACAACAAAGAACCAAAACTCCTGATGCACTTGTTATTGCTGCTGTGAGAGGGATGATATTGAGCACGGTAGACTGGCAGCCTGAGGCAGTACAGCTGATCTGCAAAACTTTTGCTCAAACTTTTCAACACCGTGATCATTTCACTGTGGTTTTCTCTGCTGTTGACAGTCTTGTTCTGCTCATTGAGAATGTGGCTGAAAGACCATTTTCCTAATCCTCACTATGTCATCTCCTTTTTGAATCCTCTCTTTTGTTACTTCATTCAAAACAAGCTGCTTGCTTTTTGTTTTCAAAGGCTTCCTGTGGTATTTCTCCTTCTATCTTCCCCTGCCTAAGCCCTTAGCATTTGTCTGCTATCTAGATGCTTCCTCGTGTTTTTCCGTGAGGAAATAATGCCAGCTCTAGTAACCATTAGAAAGAAGCTTGGTGTAAACATCTACAGACTTTAAGAGCTTAGGAGCAGCCATCTACTCCCTTATATGTGTGGCTGTAACTGGTCAATTAAGGAAGTGTAAAAATGAGGTAACCTGTGTTGATGCCTTTTCCCTGACACTGCCCCAGCATCCAACTATGTTGAGGGAATTTCCTGAGCTTGTGGTGGTATAATAACCCCCAGAAGGTCTCTTCTTGGGATACCTTTTCTGGTCTCCTGTTGAGACTGTGCAAATTTCTGGCATCCACAGTGTCTTTTATTAAGGAATTCCACAGGCTTAGAACCTGTTGTATCAAGACCATGTTGTTCTGTTTGTTTCAAATGTAATCAAATCATCAAATTAGATGGGCCCTAATGGGAAGGTATTTGGATCAATTCCTACCCATCATTTCCATGACGCATACGCTTTTGTAGACATCTATTATATCTTCCCTCTAAATTATATCTAGTTCCACATTTAATATGCAAGGCATAGAGGAGTAGCCATAAATCAGACACTCTGCTTTTAAAATAAATATGACATCCACGAGTGATTAAAATTTCTCTTTTGAAGGTTGCTTCATTATAATACCATTATTTGATTTAATCATATTGATTTTGTAATCCTGCTTGGCAAGATTATGTCTGTACAGCAAGCTAAAGAGGCAAGCAAGATGGAATGGTAGTGTCATACCAAAACATGGGTAAACAGGAACCTACAGTAGGGCAGAGAGTGGGACATGGAAAATTACTGTCATAATTTACAAACACCACAGCCAAGTTTCTCAGCAATAACATGCTGGCAGGTGTGCTGTGGGGTAATCTAGACAATGATCAGGCTGTGATAATGTTCCTGTGCTAATAAATGTTTCACAAGCTGCTGGTAGGGCCAGAAATTGATTTACAGATCAAAGTGGAAAGTAGTGTGAAGGAATTCTAATGAATTCTAACAAAAGATCAAAAAAGGATTATTTTTTAGACAGTTTGAATAAATCATTAGTTGTTATCATATAGAAAATAATTATTGAAGGTAAGCTGTATGCCTTTTTAAAATCTTGTTTTCTGAAGTTCTGAAAGTTCAGAAATTCAAAAGCAAATGAGAAAAAGTGAGAGATTGAAAATTGTGATGGGGGGACCTGTAGCTTGTAGAACTTGCCTTCTAAGCAGAAGGTATACTGCCTCTAGATGCAGTGTGAGATTTATCTATTCAAACACGAAGGCATCTGAGGGAGATATTGCAGAACACTATTTCTGAATCACGTAGGAGGAGGAACAGCTAAAAGTAATGGTGCAGTTCATGTGACCAAATGCAGATGTCCTCTTCAAAACGAGATGAATCGTTTCCACATTGTAGGTGTCCAGAGTTTACACATGAATCCCACTCACTGTCTCTTCGTTACAGCTTGTCCCAGCTTAGCCATTTGCCCAAGGGTGACTGTGTGCTGTCCTTGTCCTTGTCAGTTCCTAGTCACTTGGGAACTCGTGGTTTCAGTACCAGTCACGCTACCATGAATCCTTCCTGCAGTCTCCCAGGCTGAATTTATGGACAGGATGCAGCTTCCCTGGTAACACGGTCAAGGAGCAGAAGGACTGGGAAGCACTTGTTGGGTGTTTCTTGCCTTCAGCCAAGGCGGTGACTCTAATCCACATGGCCTTTACCCCATCAGCCCACCTTGGGAATTGCATCACTCATGGAGCAGTGGCGTGGGGGTGATGTGGCCCTCACACAGACCAGGTAGTCCTGTGGTGTCAGGGGTGGTCTCACTAGGCTAGATTTTTGGTTAGTGCTGCCACAGCTTTGCAGGTGCTGCTGACTGTCTGCATGAGCAGCAGTCACACCTTCAGGGAGAGCAGCCATGACTTTGCAGATGCACCCAGTGAGACAAGACTGTGTAGGGTTGGCAATGGGAACTGGCAGATGGCAGTGAGCTGTGACAGTAGGTCTTAGCACTGAGGTGAGGGGTTTGGTGGTAAAGTGAAGTGAGATGCCAGATGATAGAATTGGCAACTCGCAATGCCACCTGGCTGTAGCTGCTGGCACTGAGATGAGGTTTTGGCAGTAACAGGAGGCTCTGTGCTCCCTGATCAGAAAAAGTGACCCACAACAGTAAGATGTGATACTGTTGCTGACACTGGTGAAATATTTTTTACAGCAATGCATGTTTCCTTGCTAATGGATATCTTCTGGGGTTGTTTAGAGTAGAATAGACCATTTCAGTTTCAATGAACATCTAGTCTGACCGCTTTAGGGGTGACCAAAAGTTAAAGCGTGTTGTGAAAGGCTTTGTTTTAGAGGTGCCTCTAAAACACTGGCAGGCTTGGGTCACCACCTCTCTAGGAAATCTATTCCAGTGTTTGACCACCCATTCAGTAAAGAAATGCTTCCTAGTGTCCACTCTAAACCTTCTCTGATGCAGCTCTGAACCGTTCCATGCAACCTATTGCTGGATACAAGGGAAGATGTATCAGCTCCTGCTTCTCCACTTCTCCTCCACCTCCTTTTCTCCAAACTAGACAGGCCCAAAGTACTCAGCTGCTCCTCAAAGGACATTCTCTCCAGACTTAGTGTGAACCAGAGGCTCAAACACTGGGCTTCAAAACCAGCTAATGGCACCATGGGAACCTGGAGGGTGACTGAAGCTGTTCAAGGGCAAAGAGACTGTGAGCACAAAATGGGTTACTCTGTTGCTCTGGTATGCAAGCTGTCTCTGCACAAATTAGGAAACTGTTTGGCTTAAATAAAGTTAGTAGGGAAGTCAAGGCTAAAGTAAGATAACATATTCCTGTTCAAAAAGCATATGGTATAGATGAAATGTAGCCAGGTTGAATGAAAGGGTCTGAAGGGAGTCTTGGCACTATCTAGATAACAGTATGAGCAATACCATATTGTATCAAAACTACCTGGAGAACAGTGTTAGAAATACCAAATTTGATGTGGATGTAGCAGAATTGGGACCACTGTGGAAAAATTACTTAGAGGCAGGTCATTAAATAGGTTCCATTTGTCTGCGAGGACTGTAGGAAGAGAAAGAGAGGTGC
This sequence comes from Acanthisitta chloris, assembly GCF_000695815.1. NCBI lineage: Eukaryota > Metazoa > Chordata > Aves > Passeriformes > Acanthisittidae > Acanthisitta > Acanthisitta chloris. Next base: position 48,505 of record NW_008690757.1, on the reverse strand, counting down.
AGGCTTGGTGAAAAGGTGGGCTTAGGAAAATAACCACTATGAATTAAAATAATTAAATAGGAAAAAACCCCAGAAAATAATTTTAAAAATAGGCATTAGGTATAATCCTGTGGAGAACAGCATCTTAAAATTTTATTTGAATTTAATTTTGGCAGTGTATATGACATCAGAAGAGACTAAAGACATAAATGTATTGTGTGTTTGTTCTGGCTTTGGCTGGGATAGAGTTAATTATCTTCACAGTAACTAGTATGCTGCTCTGGTTTGGATCTATGTTGAAAACAGTGTTGATAACACAGAGATGTTTCCATTGTTGCTGAGCTGTGCTTACACAGTCTAGGCCTTTTCTGCTTCTCACATTGCCCTGCCAGCGAGGAGGCTGGGGGTGCACGAAGAGTTGGGAGGGGACACAGCTGGGACAGCTGACCCCAACCGATCCAGGGGATATTCCATACCATGTGGCATCATGCTCACTGTATAAAGCTGAGGGAGGAAGAAGTAAGGGGCCGATGGATGTTTGGAGTCATGGCATTTGTCTTCCCAAGTAACTGTTAAGTGTGATGGAGTCCTGCTTTCCTGGGGATGGCTGAACACCTGCCTGCCCACAGGAAGTGGTGAATGGATTCCTTCTTTTGCTTCCCTTGTGCACAGCTTTTGCTTTACCTATTAAACTGTCTTATTTCAACTCATGAGTTTTTCTCACTTTTACTCTTCCGACTCTCTTCCCCATCCCTCCAGGGGAGTGAGCCAGTGGCTGTGTGGAGCTTAGCTGCCAGCTGGGGTTAAACCACACAGTATTGACTTGATAGTGTCTTTATACTTGTATCTTTCTGTTGCCAGAAGACAGCTTGTTTCTTCTTTTAGCCTGTAGCTTCAAAATTTCAAATTCTGACAAAAGAAAGCAAAGCACATGCTGAACTGCTTTGCTCAGTACAGATTGCAATCAGCAACATTCTTTCAAATTCCACTCTGAAGCTTGCAAAGTAAAGGCTTCATCCTGCCAGGCACTGGTATTAAGTATCACATGGAAGGCAGTCATAATTCCAGTTCACTGTAGCAAGGAGCATTTAAAGTTGAAGTAAACTCAATGCAATGTAATGCATTACATTGCATTGAGTTGCAATGTTCACTTTTGCAATTGCAATGCTCACTTGCAAAGTAATGCAAGTGAACAAGGAAGGACAGATGAGATGATGATGGCTTTTTTTCATTAAACCCTAAGTGAAGGGATGAGAGCCCTGATTTCTGCTGCTAGTCCTGCTTGTTTGAGCATCACAAGCTAAAATACATAAATATAATTTGGAGCAAGGAACAAGACTCTCCAGAACTCATAAACTGCTGGAAGTCCTCATCTCACCATACTACATACAGGTTCCCTATAGCTTTTGCTTTCTTCCTGGTCCCATTAATCTTGCACTCTGCTGCACACTGGCTCTGCTTCAGCAGGGTGGACAGAAAACACCACAGCTGAAGCCTATTTCGTAGCATGATTAGGCATTTTATTGAAAACTACAGATTCAAATTCTTCCAGCTGAAGAGGGCTCAGATTTTTCACTTCCATGGAAGTGCTCTAACCCCTAGGATATCACGTTGTCTCCTCTGCTAGAGGATGTCGGGATTTTCTTCAATGAAAAATAAAGGAAAATGCCAGTGTTGTAATTTTACAGTTGATCAGGGCATTCTGTTATGCTCAATTGTTGCCTTGTTCTTCAGCATTCAAATGAATGATATATTAAGAGGAAGGAAGGTTTTAACCCTACATCTTGACATAAAGAAAAAAAAAACCACTGGAGGGATTCCTCCTCTTGCATGTTTGTTAAGGAGTTCTACCTGGGTAGGTTCTGTAGGGAACTCTGAGATCTGCAAGATAAGCTGTGCTGCCAGAAGGCTGAGCATCCCGCTGCTACCCTGGGGGGGTGGGTAGGAAGAGAGCTGTGGAATATTCTGCCGCAGAGGCAGAAGAGAGAGACTGTTCCAGGAGGTAGAGAAATGCAAGACGAACAGAACAGAGAACTTCACACAGGTTTCTGGAATAAGGGGAGTTGAGATGAGGTGAGGGGCAAGCACCACTGGTTCAGGACCACCCTAAGCAGCTTCCAGCATATTTTCTTGTGGGTCTGTGATCCTGTACATGGTTATGAGTACACAGATCCCCTGTCCCTGCAGTGGGGGGGTCACACCTCTCTTGTTCTGGAGAGATGCATGTGCTTTTCACTGCAAACATTCCTTTGCTTAACAGGAATCTGGCCTTTACGTTTTTGTTTCCATGGTATGAAGGCAATTCCAGGGAGAAGAGGAGAAACAGTTCTCATCCAGGTAGTCTCTAGCTAGCCCTCCATCACATGTCCAAGTAAAGATGTGAAAGGGAAAGAAAAAAGAGAAGGGCTAAGGAGCATTTTTAATCATTTTTTTCATGCAGGGTGCAGTCTTTTTGATAGGGACTGTTAACTGTTATTATCAATCAGCTAACTACACAACTATTTTAATCCCCTTGCATACCCTGACAAAATGAATACAGGTCATTATTTGTTTTTAACACTTGGTATTGTCCATTTAATTGTAAGGAATTAAGAAGGAGCAGCTGTGCCAACATATATTATTAATGTATTTGAAAACAGTGAGTAATCTACACAGTTCAATTATAGGGATCCCTATGTCCCCAAGCCAGCAATCAGAAAGATTTACATTTTAATTGATATTTTATTCTGTAAAGGAAAATAAAAACCTTCAGCTACCTAAGTCCTTACAATTAATTAGGCACAAAATACTCCATAAAGATTAACAGTACCCTCATCCCAGGAGTGCTCAAATAAAAATGCCCAAAAGGCAGAAGCACTTTAAAATCTGTAAGATATCAGTATAACATGTCTAACAACAGTCCACAATCCACAAAACAGCACATGCATTTGCAGTAAGCAACTACTCATCAGAATTGTCAGGCGTGGCATGAATTTGAGCACGTATGGCATCCCTAATTTCCACTGCCTGCTTTAGCCTTAGGTCTGCAGTTCTTATGAGGGCACATTGTTTGGTTACGGGATCCATCAGTATGTAGGCTCTGCTCCACAATAAAAATACTCACCTCTAGTTTTGCAGTTACAGACTGTAACAAAAGCAAGTCACTGCTGTATGTTCATGATTTTAGTCTTGACATCCAGGTCATTTTCAAGCCAGTGCCATTTTGCTTTTGTGTTCCACATGCACAAGCCAATCATACCCTGAATCTTCTAATGTATTGGACTGCAAAGTAAAATTGCTGAGAGCCTGTTTCAGTACTTGAATGGACTTGTTCAGTCATGTACTATGGCCCCAAAAGGCTGGAGTACCTCCCTTGCAGCCGTGCCATCCTCCAGACATTGTGGAGCCATTACTGGTCACCCCATGTCAGCAAGGCAATACTGTCCCACCTACCATGCTGTGTCTTGTTCTGCTGTTCCTTAAGTGTTGATGGATGAGAATGCAGCATTCGCCTTGTTTCCCAGATTTATCATATGCTCTGTGCTCAGTCTCCATACTCAATGCCTTCACATAATGATGAACTGTCCCTCTGATCCAGTGTCCCAAACCACAGCTGCCAAGAAACACAGAACCAAACAGTGTGCAGGCCCTGCAAAACCATATGTCTTGGCAGACTGACACAACTTCTGCCCTTGAGCCTACTACAAAAACCCAGTGTCTCACAATGCACCATAAAGAAGTGTCCTGGGAACAGCTCTGCATTCCCATGGAGTGAGTAGATTTGCCCCTATCAACTGCCGCAAGACTGTTAGACACAGCATGAGCACCGGTAACTGTTAGTTGGAGCCTGTTAGGCAAGGAAGCATGTGTGGGAGTGGGGCAAGTTTACTTGTCTCAAGCTTGACATCCACGTGTGCAGATGTGCAGATACTTGCTAATATCTACCTGCCTTGTAAGGTCAAATATTTTTACTATATTGAGGTGCAGGGGTCAGGCAGCCTTTGTCACATCTTCTGGCAGATGCAACCTGTTGGTAGGTGCAACAAGTCCAAGCTATTAAAATCCTGACTGTACATGGCCTTGAGCAATGCGACCCTGTTGGACAGGCTCAGATCAGGGAGGACAGACTAGATGATCTCCAAAGGTCTCTTCCACACAAAACTCATTCTATAGCCTTATGCTACACAGGTAGCATTTCACGTTTCTGTTACATCTGGAAAGATGCCCAAACCCAGAAAGAAAATATGCCTTTGGGAGCTACTGTGGTTAAATGCTGTATAGCAGCCACAAATCATGTGTCTCCCTTCCTGGCTGCAAACATTGAGCTTTGTAAGCGATGTTCCCCCTAACAGCTATTAGGCTAAGATTACAAGCAGCACATCTAATGAAGAGCTGGATTCTCATCTATCAACATTACAGGTTTTTCTTGTAATCTTATGAATGTAGCCTTGGGCAAGACTTTCTTAATTCATGTGCTGTTTCATTAGTTTTGGCAAACCTGCATGTGCTGCTAGTTGCATTCCTGTTTCCATAACCCTGACACACTTTCTTACTTTCATTGTCTCACACAGTCAGACATACTTTAAAAAGTGGAAATATTCTCATTAGTAAGGCTAAAGCCACTGCACATGTACTTGCAAATGGTCTGCACTTGTACATGGCTTAGCACAAGTGGGCTCATCTGGCCAAGCTCTCGTTGGGTGCTGCTGTAATCTAGATGTAGTAATGTGAAGGTCTCCAGTATTATCTTGACTGCACTGAGCTACTTACCTCTGAATAGAGAATATCAGTGGTTGCATAATTTCCCATTATGCTGAGTTTACATTATAACATACTGATTTTGGCACAAGCCCCTATTGCTAAAGTTAGAGTATGCCTAAAGCTATAAGCTAATGTTATTGATCAAACCTGTTTTGTTTGTGGGGACGGACAAGTGGTAAAATTCCTTATATAAACTTGGAACAGATGAAATCCTGACAGCTGATCAGAGCAGACAGTGGGCTGGGAGGGTAAAGCTGTCAGTCATGATGCCAAAAATGGAGTTACACTAAATTATCTTTTTCTCTGAAAAGTAGCAGGAAGATCAAATTAATATATTGCAGTAAGGGGGAGATACTTTATATTACCTACTAGACCTCATTAAAAAATAACTAGTCATATGAAAAAAACTATGAAATTAAAGGCTAATCTGCAGACAGTTTATTAAGGAGTTAATTAAAAAATAACTGAATAATTTTGAACTTAAACAACTGCTTGAATCCTGAATAAATTCTATTTAGTCCAGAAACACACCACCATTTTACCCAGAACTAAAATGAGCGAGTGCCATGACATGAGGAGCTATGGGCCGTGCAATCTGCCCTGAGGTGAAATTGTAGAGCTCATGCTGTGCCAGTATCATAGCTAATGCCAGTCAACAAGGTAAGGGCAGACACTGTCCTTGTATGAAGGCTGTGGAATGGATGTGGCTTCTTCCTAACCCTGTTAATGTCAGATCATGTAATATTTTCTGCTGGCAGAAGCTGAAGGATTTCCAGCTCTGCACCGTGCTGCAATGTATCTGTAGTGTCTTGTAACTGATGTATTTTGCTGAGAAACCAGAGAGAAGAGCAGGAGTTACACCAGGAACCCAGAAATCCACATCTGAAGCAAACTATGTATCAAATGCATTTCAACAAAAGGACAAATTTGCTTGATAAACTCTGAAATAATTACTTGATGTACTAGACTTTTTGAAAGCTTTTATAAGATATTAAATGTGTATTTGTTGGCTTTTTGATACAGAAAATTACTGCATATGAATAACTTTCATGCTGATTCACAAGCTGCTACATATGACAATAGCAACAGCAGAGATATTTGATGGAAAAAGCTTATTGGCTTAGGTTATTAAATAAAGCTTCTGCTGGAGCAGAATTAAATTAGTATATAATAACATTTTCACATTATAAAAAAAAGTCAAGTAAAAAATAACAGTCAAGTCAAGCAAGACAGGTAATATCTGCAGAAAATCTGATGCTGCCTTTAAGCATTCAGCTTAGTGTCTGTGGGCTGTAGTTGTTCATCATGATCCTAAAGCCACAAAAGGAAAATTAGTCTTCGCAATATTAGATCACAGTGTATTTTCTTATATGAAGGTAAGATAAATACACATTTTTTGATTAGTAAAAGAAATGAAACTGGAAAAAAAAACCCAAACAAATGTCGAGTGGTCACATAATAGTTATACTGATAAAACCCGTGAAAACCTATTTTGTGAAGAAAGAAACCTTGGTCTGCATCACACAATGGAAAGCAGGAGTAACTCTACCAGAGTCTGAAATACATGGCATGGATCAGGCTCCGCGGTTTCTTTAAACACAGCAGATCCGAGGCTCTGCGGAGGGTGTGCGGCAGCTCCTCACCTTGCCAGGGAGTGGGAGCTCTGTGCCTCCCCAGGCGCCGCCGATGCAGATGATGGCAGTGAGGTGGAACAATTGCTGAGGTACCTGTCTCATTCTATCTGTGCTAATGGAAGAGCTCAGGTGTTAATGGATTATGACACTGCATACATGTACCACAAAGTAGGCAGCAGCTGCTCAAAAATTCACACTGGATCTGTAATATCCTGTTAAAAAGGGAGAAAGAGATTCAATGCATACCTGACCAAAAGTCGTCATTTAAAGGTTTTCAGCCTTAATGTATGCAAATACGCACCGATGGAGAGACAATGCACTTACATTCTTAAAAAAATTCTATTATCTCCTGGGCTTTTAATGGGATTTTTTCCTTTCCAGTCAGTGGGGAGTGGAGGATGTCCTTACACAGAGCCTGTATCTGCACTGCACAAAGTAGCTGCTTTTCAAAGCATCGAAGATGCTCAGTAAGAATGAAGTTAACTTTCCAGATGCAAACACTACATGGATATTTTTAGAAGCTAATGTTTGGAATAACCTTTACCTGGAAACTGGAAAAGTTCTCAACCATTTCTGCAGTTCCCAACCTTTCAAATGAGCTAAGTAAATCCACAGCCCCACAGGTCTGGCTGCCTCGAAGCTGTGGGTTTATTCACGATTTTAACATACATAGTTGTCTACGTGTACATTCAGGCACTCAGGGCTCTGGGTCAACCTCTTCCGCAACACATTGTGAGGCTTTCTGCATACATCTCTAGCTACTGCACAAAAAGGAGATGTGGAAAAAAAAGTTGCAAATCTTAAATAGATCTAGTTTCAAAAACTGCTAAATCCCCGAGGTTACTCACAAGTTTAAATTACATTTCTCTTTGGGCATGGAGTGCTCAGACCTGTCTAGGAAATGTCTGAATTTCAATGGCATTGCTCAGAAGAGCTGAATTTACTTCATTGTATCTAGACCCTATCTTCAGATTACATCAGATAATTCCTTGAGGATTTGCTCTGTTGTTCAGTAGAAGGCTTCTGATACAAAATTTATCTGGAATTTTGCCTGAATTCAGATATCTTTTACCTCAGGCTTGTGAATTGCAAGGTCTGGCTTGCTGTGGGTCTCCTGCCACAAGTCCAGTCCAGAAACTCTCAGTATAAAAATATAAATTCATTTTACAGTAGGAGCACAAGGAATTAATAAAATAGACATTTTTGGAACATAGTTGTTCCTGGATCTCAAACATAATTTTACTTTGTAGGAAATAATGATGAGCTTGGTGCACTTGGGGACAAACAGAAGTAGAGAGAGGAGAATGCACTTTTAAAGCACTTGTCTTCAGGCGATTTTTAAAAATGTACCTACTGTGTGAGGTAAGAATTTATTTCCATTGAAAAATTTTACTCTTAAAATGTCTGAAACATCACTTATAAAAGGAACATGTTTGAGACCACATTAACCTGCAGTTAAGAGCACTGCCACCAGACCATCTGCTACCATATCTTCAGGTATGGTGTGTGCAAGGCTGATTTGTATTATTTAATTGTTACTCCTTCCTTAGTATGTTAGGACTAAAGATATCACTCTGCTCCTGCCTGGCTGTACACTAGGACAGAAGAATGACAAGCAGAAGGGAAAGCTAGATTGAACTGTTCACACTTCTCATGCTGAGGAAACCACAGTAACTCATGTTATTTCAGAACATCTCTACAAGCAGGCAGCAAGACAATACAGATTGGCTTTTGAATCCAGACCAAATCTTGTTAACTTCAATCCCAGGCAGATCTGCAGTTTAATCTGGATAAAGATCACACAGCAATATACAAACAGCAGCATTATTCTGCCTGTAATGAATTTATTTTTATCTCTACTATTACTAAAATCAGTAAAAATTAATTCTGCTCTTTTTTTTTGAAACCTGTTTCTTTCCATGTATACTTCTTCTGTGAATTACTTTTTTTTTAAAAAAATTATCTGTTCTTTAAATTTTCTCTGGCTAGTTTTTTCTGTGGTGGTAGCAGTGACTCCACACACAAATGAAGTTCATGTGCAGGGCACTACCATACAGGCCACACATGCTTATAGCACAGAATAATTTTTAAGACTTAATTTCAGGACATTATGAAGTAAAAAGGGATAATATTACTGTTACCATTTCCAGTACAAACGAGACAATGTATCTGGAATGATCTATTATCTAGTCAGCAGTACATGGCATAAAGCACTTCAAATAAAAGCCTGATGGTGTTACACTGGATGAGGAAGTCTGACTAAAGACTGGCAAACAAGTTGCTTTTAAAAATGGATGGTGGCTGAAGTAAAATGAACAGCCTGAGAAAGTTAATTGCAGCTATTTTCTAGTTTATTATTAGCAATTCCTTTGGTCTGAAGTTAAAAATTGTTGTATTTGATAAATGCCAAATCTTACATGAGGCAACTCCAGCACAACCTCGAGACTATGAAAATTGGACAGGTGAAATGAATTGCATCACCTGCCAGCATGAGGAAACTGTGGCTCTGCCCAGGTCAGCACCTGCCCATTGCAGCACAGGCTGCTGGGCTGGTGGCAGACATAGGGAGCCTAGGAAAACCAGCAGGCTATTTCAGGGGTGGAAACACATATCTGGAGGGCCACAGGGCTGATAATTACTGTCACAGTTCTTTTCTATAGCAAGACCTGAACAATCTTCAGAGAGCTCTCCCCAAAACAGAAATGATATGAAGTAAAAATGCCTTTGGTAACTGTCCTGTTCCACACAAAGAATATCTTCATTTTAGGCAACCTAAAGGGAATATTTATGTTGGATTTCTTCTTCTGCCTCACTTAACCCATCTGTGCAGTTTGCTCATTAATTTAAGGGAAGCCAAAAGGGAAACATTCATTACCCTTCTGTCCTCACTACCTTGTCCTATTCATTGCCCCAGGGCACGGCTGTTAGCAGCAGAATGGAAACCACCACTAGGGCCTTGACTTCCCCAAAACTATTTTCAGCAAATAGCCAAGAGCTGACAATATGCATATTTCCATGCTTCTCCCTTCCACCCTCCCTGCTGCTGGAGATTTGTATGGGTGTGGCTCCACTCTCTGCCCCAGATGGCCTGGCCACCCCCTCTGTGTGGAGGGCAGACCCTAGTGCAGCAGGGACTGCCCCTCACTCTGGCCATGCTGCTGTGCCAGGTCGTGCTGCAGGCTGCAGCCTGGCCACCCTCCCTCGCCCACGGCCATCCTGATGACAAAGACCAACTGAAATAAAGTTGCAGCATTAGGACTAGTCCTTTGGAGCACATTTTTGTCTTCCATCAACATGGTACACGTGGTTGCTTAAAGAGTCTTGTCATGAGGGACAACCTTGCGTCCCCTTTGCACCTAGTGTGTGTCTGTGAGGCACCGCAGTGGGAGCATTTCCTTTTGCTCTCATAAAGCAATCCTCAAGAAGCTGGTACTGAAATATCTTTAAAGAGATACTGAGACATAACAACATTTAGAGCTCTAAGGAAATTTAAGCAGTTTAGAAGGATTATTGCATACTCCCACCCTTTTCACAGATCCTGATTTAGGATCCTGATGACTGTGTCAATTTGTCACAAATCCTGAATTAGGAGCCTGTCAACTACACCAATTTGTTGTGAATGAGTAGTTTATGTTGCTTAAAAAATCACTAAGGTATTACCAAAAGTAGGTTTAATATAAATGTGTAGAAGTTCAACAGTAAGGTTCACTCTCCTACTGGATGAAATGGATGAAACACAAAAAGAAAATCAAGTTAGAACTGAGCCAGAATGATTTATAGAGAGCCTGAAGAGGCAAGAGGGTAAGGGAGACCCTCCCACTGGGATACAAGGTTCAGAGTGGATTTCCTACCTTTCAAAACTCCTGATGGAGCTTAGGCACCGCTGAGTCCAATCTTAGTCTCAGACCTAGACAACGGCTTATGTCTAATAGAAGGAATACAAGGAGTAAGGAAATCCTCCCATTGAGTCATGAGGTTCAGAATAGGCCCCCCCCTTGCTTTCTGAACTCCTGATACAGCTCAGGTGCAGCTAGGTGCAGTCTTAGTCTCAAACTTGCTCAGTGGTTTATACCTAAGGGATTTAGCAACACTTATCATCAATTAATTCACAAAGTGATTCAACAGAATTTACTACAACAGTGACTTAATCACAGATCCAAGATGGCAGAATTCCTACTACAACACTGATTTAAGGGGAACTTAAAAATATTAGAAACAGTTAATGGAAGACTCTAATAAGCAATATGAGGGAATGCCACTCTAATAAAGCTTTCATATTCTAAAATGCTATTAGAAGTACATACTTCTTCTTTTACTTGTGATCTAAATGCAGACACTTACCAGTTAAGGCACTTGTTTCAAAAAGCAAATAGCATCTATTAAGGGAACTCTTGCTGCCATGGTACAGAATTCAGATGTTGGGACTGCTGAAGGGTTGAGACCACTACAACACAGAACATACTTCTCAGACCTCTGCTACTCTTTTAAGCCTACTGTGAAAACAAGACCCTGTTCAGTGTGCAGCTGAGTACTGCATGCTTTGATTCTGGCAAGGAAACCTCTGATGCTTTCTGACTAGTTGACTTTCTAAGGCATTTTTTAGATTTCAGCTCTTAACTGCTCATATTAAATGCCTCAGGAAATGTTTGCTTTACAGACTCTTTCTCAATGTCCTGCTTTTCTTGAGCTCACACCATCTGATACAATTATTTGAAGGGAAGCAGGCAAAGAGAGATTTGTAATAGTGTTCCAGTACTCCCTGTCTTGATGTACCTCTGACATGCTCCTCAAAATGTGGTGTAGTCCTCTGTCTGGCTTTTGTAATTTCTTAGTAAGGCAAGGAATCAATAAATCAGAAATGGCCAAGACAGAGTGTTTGCTCCTTTGTACACTGTTCCTGTAAACAGAACTGAGTATCTGAACATGGTTTTCATGCAGAGTAAGGCTTAGTTTAACTGTCTCTAAAAGAGAGAGACTGATTCTAAACTGACTCTGTCATTGCTTCTTTTCTATGCAGTGGCTGATCCTCTTTTTTTTGTGTACCCCAAAAGAAATTTATACACATTTTTGCCACAATAAAAATGAAAGATGATTTTAACTTCTTAACCCAGAGGGTGGTTGGTCATTAGAACAGGCTCCCCAGGGAAGTGGTCACAGCACCCAGCCTGACAAAGTTCAAGAAGTGTTGAACAATGCTCTCAGGTACATGGTGAGATTCTTGGGGTTGTCATATACAGGGCCAGGAGCTGGACTTGATGATCCTTCTGGGCCCCATTAAACTCAGGATATTCTATGATTCTAACCAATAGTGAGATCTCAAACTGTTTTATCCCCTTTTCCTCATTCCAGCTCATCATATGTCTTAGTGTAAAAGATGACTAGAATATGGAAGCTAACACCTCTGGAACAACCAGCTCTGCCTGTGCATCAAGCTGCCAGAAGAAACTGTTCCAAACTTGTAAGCACTGTTTAATTCTGTACAATTCCGATAGATAGGCCTCTTTTCAGACAAGGTTTTCAGTGGCAGCTGGGTAGGCAGAAAGAGATGAGAAACATTGCAAGAGAAAGAGGAAGATAAAGTTGGTATATATCACACAGCACAGCTTCTCAGTCATTAAGTGGGAGCACACAGGGTGAGGTGAAAGCATTGGAAAAAATGTAGGTTTAAACATGTAACAATAGAAGTAGGAACAGAATTCCCCCTTCTCCCCATTTATAGACATAAAAGGAGTACAAGCTTCTCTGGAAGCATTTTTTTAAGACTGTCAGAGACTATTCTTAGTAACTCAGGGAAAAGGCTGTGAATGATCCAAGTTACAGAAAGAACAGTTATCAGTGGAAAGAGTACATGAGTTTCTCCACTGGCAAACTGTTGCTGTTGGCTCAAAGATTTTTTTGTTTTCTTCACTCAAAATGATGTACTTCCTCTTTTAACTAAGAACTCTTCTAGAAAAATAAACACCAGGTATGATAATAGGCGTTTGTCATTTGACTTCTGCTGAGTAATAAAGCACAATGTTCAAAATTGAATCAAATAGTTTATCTTTGTAGAAACTGATGTCAACATGCAAACTAATACACTTAAAATATTATTAGATTGTAGCTATTAAGTATCACAATCAGTCCTCTGCTACTTTGCTAAGCAGAGGTCATGGAAATAGTAATCAGAAATTCTGGATTGTATCTTACAATAAAGCAAACATCATCCATAAAGCTTTTTACATGCTCCTGCAGTGCAGTGTCTTTTAGGAAAGAAAAGAATCTCCTTTTCTCACAATGCTTGGACCCACAGCATAGAATGGTTAGGTCAAGCTGGGATGATCAGGAACTTTTATGCTTGTTACCCAGAGCCAGGCTCTGGCCATTGATGCGCAGGGACAGAGTAAAAGAAAGGGTCACAAGCTGAAACATGGCAGGTTCCTCCTCATCCCCAGGAGATACTCTTACTGGGGTGGCAGTAGGGTGGTATGGGAGGGGTGTGACTGAGCTCAGCAACAGGTTGCCCTAAGACCTGGTAGACTCTTGTTCTGCCAATTGACGGGTACAACAGAAATGACAGACATCAACGCAAAGAACAGGCTTATTTTACTATCTGTGTTTAAAATATTAGGAAAATGAGTAATAGAATTACATCTACAGTTAGTTTACTAAGCTTGAATACAAACAGCAGAAACAACACAGTAAGCAAGGTAATGAACCTAATCATTGCTGCATAGAGGAAAGAATAGTGATTAAGAGACATACATCACCAATTGTCCTAACACTTTATCATCATCCAGATCCGCAGTCGCTGGAGAGACCCTGGTTGCACGAGGATTTGGAGTGTCTTTCGTGGCAATTGGGAAATCCTACGCACTGCGTCCACTCTTAGGTGAGGCGCCCAAAGTCACTGCAAGAGGGTCCAGCCTTTAGAGGCCAAAGAAACAAGCTAAAAATAACTTGCAGTTTTTTTGTGGTTTCGTGCGGAGAACATCTAGTGGTACTCCAACTAAGCGAGGCCAGGGCTTGGCCAGAGCGCAGGGCACGGGTGGTGCAGTTTCCTACCATATATTGTTGACAGGGCATGACCTTGGAAATATTTCACAGCAAATATACAGCCTGTACCAAGGATGTCTATCAGATATTTTGCAGAAGGCGGCATGGCCTTGGACAAATATACAGCCTATACAAAGGCTATCTACATCCACGTCCGACATTAAGTGGTTTAGGTAACTAACACAAAGAAGCACCATTCACAAGGAGTACATCTATATGGCAAATCTGTCTTGGGCCTACTGTCCAAGCCCTAGCATTTCAACTGTTCATCCTTGGAGACCTGTAAAAGCCATCTGGACAGGGTCGTGGAGAACCTACTCTATGCTTCTTGAACGTGCTTGAGCCATGGAAACCCTATCCAGTCCCACAGATTTGTGAGGATCCAAGCAGCTAAGCAGATTACTAACCATTTCCTCTTTTCCTAGGATTTCAGGGGGCCTATTTGGCTTCCTATCTCTTTGGCTATCAGTTCTAGAGGCCAGGTGTCCTGAGGACAACCTCTCCTACTATTCAAAACTGAGGCAAAGAAGGCAACCTCAGCCTTTTCCTCATCGTGGGTCACTCTGTTCCCTCCCATGTCCAGCAAGGAATGAAGATTTCCTTGCCCTTCCTTTTGTTATTGATGTATTTATAGAAACACTTCTTGCTACCCCTGACAGAAGTGGCCACATTTAATTCAAATTGTGCCTTTGTCTCTCTAATTTTTTTCCTACATGACCTGACTATATCCCTGAACTCTTCTTGAGTAGCCTGCCCTGCTAACTCATCAGTTATTTTTAATTTTGCCAAAATAAAACGCAATACTTTATTCTACAGTGTACTTACAGAACGGCAAAACACAGTTTTAATTTTTTTTCCTTTTATTTTAATCCACAACTTAAGGCATTGTTCTGACATACACTACAGCAGACAGCTGGAATGCAGTGCAAACCAAGAAAGGCCTGTGTGATCTCAGCTGTATATACAAAGGTCTTAAAAACTGGAAGCAGAGTTTTTAAGTGTGTTAGGCTTAAGGTACTCAACGTGAGTCGAGTGGAGATGTTAACATATCATTCCAGTTCACACAGTAGATATTGTACTGTAACACTCCCATAACAATGACACAACACATCTATGTTCTTGGGACAGTTCAGCTTTAGGTGCCACTACACAAGTCTGAGAAATCTGAGAAGCTGAAACAATTACAGAGTAAGGAAAATCTTACATTGGAGTTCTTCAGTACTTTTCTTCTGAAGCCTGGAGGATTCAAGCATACAGTTACAGACTCAGGCATGCTACTCTTTTTAAACAGAAAAATGAAGGCAACTGTAAATTTCAACTTTTTCACTTAAAAAAAAATAATCTTGCTTGCAGAAATTTCCATCCATTTCCATCCCCTGAGAAGAAAAGGTGCTGGACTTGCTCAGGACTGAATTTCTGTTAAGTATTCTTAGTTTCAAAACAGGTAAGGACTGAATGCATCTTGAACACCAAAAAATCAGTCACACCTGTCAATTAAAGGGAGTAAGATAAAAATCTTGCTTACCTTTCAAAAAACAACCATTTTGATTTTAAAAAAAAAGCAGTATCATCTAGTACATAATACCTATTTAACACTATATTACATGGTATTAGAAGGACATATTTAAACCAGATTTCAGGCAATTTTTAAAAATTACAGTAAAGTCACCTTAAACATTTCTCCTGTACGTCTCCCCCTCTCCCACCTTGTGGTTATCATACATGTCCTTTGGGGATATGCAAGATGCCAAAATCAACAACAACTCTTATCTAATAATGCTCAGACTCTAATGGGGAGGGAGAAAATAGGGTTACATTATGTGCCACTATGTTTACATAATGCTTACTTAAGAATGCAAAAACCAGTCCTACTATGGTACCTGTGGGTTGTTGTATTTATCAATCTTTCAAATGACACTAGCTTTTAAAATACTGTATGCTGATCCATGTCTAGCAAGGTTAAAGTGAAGACCAGACACTTACTTCTGCAGGCATTCCAGCTCTGAGGGCAGGTCACAGCCTACATAAACCCTATTTGTTAAACTGTATTCTAACAGTGCATAAAAACAAGGATCCTACAAGAGAAGATTAATATTTAATTGAAATCATGCTGCTCTGGGAAGTGAATTTTCAAACAAGTTAACATGGCACATGAATGCAAGAGATTTTATAGGACCTCTTCCAGAAACAGAACACTACAAATGGTGCAAACAGTGTAACAACACAGGAGGAAGATAAACAGAACACTACAAATGGTGCAAACACAGTGTAACAACACAGGAGGAAGACAGCTACAGGTGCTGTAAGTTTGAGATTTTACATGTAGGTGTGGGGGACTAAACTTTCTATTCACACCTGGAATACTGCTTTTCTTCTTATTTGTAAAGTCAGACACAACATCAGATATTAAGAAAAGCTCAATTTGTTCCTGTGAGGGGACCATGCATGGGTTCAAAAGGAGAGTGCCTCCCTGGCAGGCTGTTGCATTAACTGGGAACAATCACTTCTGCCACCCTCCAGTTAAAAAATGAAGCAACTGCATTTGTGAACACTCTGATTGTGAAAGGTTACTCAGTACATGCTTACTGGATTTGCAGGTTGCTGGAGAACTTCAGCACTGAGGCTCTGACCTCTTCTAGAGCCAAAAAGGAGATAGGACCCTGTATGCACACAGCAGCTTTACAATTTACCTTGTGCTTGGAAATCTACTGTGTGTGTGCTGGAACTGTCCATACTTATAGGAACCTATGGAATTCAGATAATCCCAAATGCATATTGAGAGCAACATATGAATTCTTAACATAATCTGATGCTCCCTCACATCAGATTAACCCCCAAAATCATTCAATTCCTGTGGAAAGTAACACATGTGATTCAAAGATATAAACCCAAAACTTACTTTCACAAGAACATGAGGATTTCCCACGACAATCAGCAAAGCTTTTGCTCTAGTAATTGCTACATTAAATCTCTTTGGGTTAGAGAGAAAGCCCAAATGGTATTTTTCATCATCAAAAAAGCATTCCTGGGAGCGCACCTAAAATTAGTTATGGATAATTTCAGAAATAGAATAATGAGAACACAACTTACCTAGTCATAGTGTTACTTAAACATAGTATTTCCTTACTGCAACAATCCATTCAGCTGAATGACAATTCTGTAAGCTGCCTTCAGCAGTCTCACCAATGTGCTTTGACCTGTCTTAGGAAAACAGCCAAAGCAACTAGTGTGCTACAACTACTGCCCATTAGATTTTCACCTCTGTTTCATCTATATTTGAACCTGTCTGTGATAACAGAAAATTTTCATGACCTAAATAATTAGTTATTATAAAAAGAAGCATAGTATATTCCTAGAACTACTTTAAGAGTGATACAGGGCTGGATTGAAAAGCTATGATATGATGCAGAACCAAGTAAATGTAGTACCACTGCCCTCGGGGAAAAAAAAAAGGCAAGAAAACTCCACAGACTCTTCCCCCGAGCCACTAAAAACCTCAAAAAAATCTATACCTCCATCCCCACATCCACCCTGCTTTCCAGTGTTTTGGTAGTTTATGTAGCTGTTTTATCCTCCCCTCTCCTGAAAATCCTATGTACTCCTGTTAAAAGTGATTTGGTACTGGTCATATCTGCAGCTACACATTCCTGGTCTATACTTCCTTTGCTCACTTGCCTTACATACCATTACTCAGACTTACACAGGCTCTGCTTGTACTCAACATTCTCTAACAGCCCTGAGGGCTCCTGGGTCATGAACACCTAAACAAAGTGCTCCAAACACTTAAATATTTCACTTTATTTAGATACTTCATGTACCACACCCATGCTACCATTTGAAAAAAAGCAAGCATATGCATACTTTTTTTGGTATTCTGAACTGGATTTCATGCTGTATGATACGGAGGGTCCATAATGCCCACCAGAAAAGTCTAAACCCTTAAAGCTGCACTGGTATCACTTGCTGATGTTCCAAATGATAAGACCAAGTTTCCCAACTGTCCAGCACAGATTATTTCTTCTGTCCAGGAGTTCAGCATGCCTACAACAGTGTACATTTGATGGATGCTGTCTCAGACCATAAAGGGTCAGTATTGCACATTGTGGTGCAAGAAGTTGCCCAAAATAAAGCCTCAGTAGCTATCAGCTGAGGTATCAGCTGTTGCTTACACTTCTCAACTCCACATTGATTTCTCCTTAGAAGCACAAAGAAAAGTCTCCTGTCAAGCGCCCAAGCCAACAACCTCATATGCCTGAGAAGAGAAGGGACAAAAAGTAGGGCATGAAGAAGCTGCTGCAGCTTTTCCCTTTATGGGGCTTTCATGTGAATTCAAACACCCAGGATGTGTGCAGATGTAGCATTTAGAGAGGGGGAACTGGCATATGCCTACATCTAACCTCAGCTGAACATCAGAGTCTCCTGAAGCCTGATATCTCAGCTTCCGCAGATTCCACACCCTAGCCAACTGCCTAAAAGCTATGACTACATCTTTGTCATCTGCAGTAACATGCATTGAGATATTTTTGAAAAAAACCAGACATCTGCTGAAGCATATTGGTTATCAAGTGTGCAAAAGAAGGTGAAAGGCTTCCAAATAACATCCCCTCACTGCTGCCCCAGTACTCTGCCCCACAATCCTCTCTTTTCCCCTTTTGTCAAATGCAAGGGTAGGCTCAACACAAATCCAGACATCATCTTCCCAAACTCATGCACCTTCCTCCCACATTTTTTGAACGCTCCCTTTTGTCAGTCCTTTTCTGAAAGACTCATTTATTGCACAGAATGACATGAAATACCTCTGCATTTTCATTACTATCTAGAAATTTCTCGTGATGCAGTTTATGCCCCTACTCCTTCATGTTTACATAGAAATGGACACCCAAAACCAACTCTGAACCAAGGAGGTGATGTACTGGTAGAATGACAGCCTGTGACTAGTGTACTGCTGAAGCAGAAACATAGCATGGATTATTTTTTTTCCCCTTGACCTTTTTTTTCAAGGCATTTGACAACTTCAGATTCAAAAAGCAAGCACCTAGAGAAGACCTTTACCAACATCCCTGAAATAAAACCAATGCAGCACTTAAAGTGCACCATCAAGATAGTCATGAAAGACTACCAAGTGATCTCCTACCAACTCAAAATAACTAAATCATGATAAAGGGCTTCTAGGCACAGCCAGCAGTGGTATCTGGGAAGTTGTCAGCTGTATACCATTAAGTGATGATTGTCAAAGTGGAGGAGAAAATGGAAGGGAAGAACCTACATCACCTTTAAGTCAAACAGCAATTACTTTTTAAACTGGGTAACACTGTTCTCTCTAATATTCATAATGCATCCAGTTTCCATTCTCTCTAAGCATACCAGTGAAAGGCACCTTGTCTGCAAGAAACTCTACGATAAATTCAGCTAAAGTATCTACAGAGTTTTAAGGTTTACCTCGAAGACACACACGCTGTACTGTTTCTATGCACTTAAAAATAAGCTCTGCTTTAAAATGCTGTGTCAGAATGACAAAAATATTGCTTTTACATTTTTTTTAAAAGGCCTGTACAGAAAAGGAACTAGAGCATTAGATACATGTAAACACTCTCCACAGGACCACAATAAATATACGTACGGTTGACAAGATGATAACTGTCTGCTCCTGCCCTTGAAACTCTTCTACTGAGCCAACTTTAATGCCTGCCAAATCAATACTTCTGAGAAGAAGTTTAATTTTTTCTGCCTACCAAGAAAAAACCAAACAAAACATTTTTGAAGGAATTGAGTTTTATATTTGAGAGTGGATTACTTTAAAACCAAAACCAGACCACATATATAAGTGCATGTTGTAACACGGAAATGTCAAAAGGAATGCCTACACCAAGCTTAGCCATCATCCACTAGTAAGGTCTTAGAATAAACCAGTAACTTTTTCTGAGAAGTATCCCACTTACTATATATGATTTCAACAGAAAGCAGTAGATTTTTAATAATCCAGATTTTAAGGAGAATAATAACTTGGATCCATAAACCCTCTTCTTCAATGTGCCTCATACCCAAAACCATGCATGCCATGGATGTGTTAGGGCAAGCAGCTTCCCCTAGCCCCTCAAGACAACTGTACAGATTCCACCTTTGCTTGCCAGATGCATCATGCAGAATGAAAGACAGAGGTGAGGTATGATCTTAAGTACCCTCTCAAAAAGAGAAGGAGACCAAGGAGTCTCACACACTGGGATACTGGCACATGTGGGATCAGTATACTGCTATCTGTTAAAAGCTGCTTGGAGATTATACCTTAAGTGCTCCAATAAATTTAAGAAGAAATCATGCCTGGCTAAGCTGAGGTTTACAGTCAGAAAGTGCTTTCCATGAAGTTGGTAAGAAGGACTGGAGCATCTCCCCTATGAAGACAGGCTGAGGAAGTTGGGGCTGTTCAGCCTGGAGTAGCAAAAATTGTGTGGAGACCTCATAGCAACTTTTCAGTAAATATCTGAGAGGCCTACAAGGGGGCTGGAGAGGGACTCTTCATTAGGAACTGCAATGATAGGAGAAGGGGCAACGGGTTCAAATTGAAGGAGGGGAAGTTTAGGTTAGATAGTAGAAAAAACTTTTTTTACTGTAAGGGTGGTGCAACACTGGAACAAGTTGCCCAGGGAAGTGGTGGCTGCCCCAAACCTGGCAGTGTTCAAAGCCAGGCTGCATGAGGCCTTGAGCATCCTGGTCTAGTGGGGAGGTGTCCCTGCCCATGCTGGGGTTGGGGGGTGGGACTACATGACCTTTAAGGTCCATTCCATCCTCTACAATTCTATGATTCTAAGCTTTTCTGCGATACAAAGTGAGTTTCCTGAAGAGGATGTTTCTATCACACACCTGCATCACAGGCAGGTGAAGGACACAATCATATTAAACCACGTGAAATCATAATTCAGGGAGTGTAAGAGTTTCAGTCACTTCAATACTAGATATAAATATTTTAAAAACAAACACTAACTGTAAACATGGTCAGGTGCACACACCTGACCAGTCGGATCAGTACAAGCAGAGCTTTAATTTGCAAGTGAGAATTCTTCCAGAGGGCTTGGTATTTTCCACACATCTCATAGTGTTTTCCCCAAGCCATGCATGCAAGGTTATGAATTCTGAGATGTGAACACCAAGAACTGTGTGCACACTGGCCAGAGCCTACTCTGAACTGAAAGAGGATTTAATTTTATTTTAAAAATGAAAGTAAACATCAGATGCTTAACACACCTGAATATAAATACGAAATAAAGCACAGCATTTGAAGTTGATAGCCAGCATTCTTTACAGGTTTAAATAGCAGCACAAATGTCAAGTCCGACTACAGGACAGCTAAAAAGTCACAATTCCTCTAGTCTCCTCAAGCTGTAACAAGGTGACAAGTCACCTACTTCATGACATTTTCCTTTTGCTCCACTCCTCAGTGCAGAGAGTGAGAGAACGTAATTGCTCTTCCAGTTGCTGGCTAATAAATTCTTGACTTGCACTATTTACTTCCAAGAACCAGAAAATCTGCTTCTGTCTACAAAACTGTCTCTTTAATAATTTCCTGATTTTTAAAACAAACCCAAAAAGGATCATGAAATTACTGCTATCTTTCTGCAGGTTTAGATTTCAGAGGCAGCATCATTAATGACTGATAATACACTGTGTCACATGACACGCAACAGTGAAATGTTGAGATATGCCTCCTGCTTTAGCAAACCATGGCCACAAGATGAAATACAACAACTCTGAAGCTCTTAAGACATTAGACCTGTTAAACACACCTGTTTACGATATGGTGTAATCACTCCAATATCAGTCTCTGACACTGCAGCATTGTCATTTTTAGCAAGGTGGCAACAGTATTTCATTACTTGAACTGCTTCAGCTGGATTAAACCATGAAGGACTGTGACCTTCACGTGCTTCACTGCCCTGTATGAGGGGAAAGGAAATGAGATGATGGAGATCAGGTGCAGAAATCACTACGTATTTATTAACAGATTATTCTTATACATACAAAATGCAAAAATAAGTCATGGAACGTTATATACAACTTCTGTCCCTCTCTATACACCCTTTCCAATGTACAAGTATCACCTCACATTTTATATTGGATATTTTAAACTGGAGAGTTTATATGACAAGAGTACTTCTGAGCATGCAACGAAAGAGTTAAATCTCAACTCAAAATAACATGTGTTAGCAAGTTGGTATCTTGTTTTCGTGGAAGGTGGAAAGTTCAAAACCAATCCTCTCCAACCAGTGGGTATTAACACTTTTGGCTAACTTCATGGAAGACTAAAGAAAAACTTTTTTTCTCAACGTACTATTTTTTCCTTTGACTAGTTAAGCCTAAATAATCCTTCAGTTCTAGAGGTTTGTGTTCATTTTCATGTAGCAAACTCTCATCAAAAGCAATCTAAAGGCAGCTGACTGTAATTCCAACTTGGTCATCTGCTATGAATTTAAATTTGCACCAAAATGTCTGCATAATACACTTCAGTGGACAGCTACTTAAGTTCTTAGCAAACACTTGACTTCAGTCATTGTTTCTAAAACCAGATGGTCAGGAAGTCACACTACTTGCAAAAGAAAGTTTACTCTTTTATCATATAATTCCTAAAATTCATTCCAAAGAAACCTTTTCTACAACATCAGCAAACTGCTATCAGACTTTCAGTATACGAACATTTTACATACCCTTATTCCATGAAAAATTAATGGGAATCCCTTCCTGGGCAATTTCCCCCAGTTCAACAAAGAAGTTACTACTGAAGCATCTGCACAAACTTCTAACTCCTTGTGATAAAACAATTTGGATGGCAAGGCAAGCAATGCAGAATGTGACCTGTAGTTCTTTATGAGTTTTGTGATCTGCAAAGACAAAACCCAAACCACATAACTGAAACATCAGACTCAGAACACAGCTCCCAGGCAGACACTACCATAGCATCATCTAGCATTTAGTGTTCCTAAAGCTGCCAAAGAACTGTACTCAAGGTAAAAACTGCAGGTGTGATCTTCTAGAAGTAAAAACTAAATAAAAGCAGTTTTTCTAAGGACTGTCTCTTTCACCTCCAAAGGAGAAACAAAAAGAATTGAACGTATATGACAGATGAATTGGTCATTCTCTGATTTCTTACAACATTTGACCTATAGGTACATGCTCTTTTTTTCTTATGAGTCAGATTCTTTTCATGGGGTTTTCATGGACATAACCTGTTTTTTTGAGGAAGTCCTGACAGACAAAAAGGAGCATCAGAACAGCTGACAGAAACTGGCCTTAGGTACCTGAAATGTATTTGTCTTGAAATGAATAATTCCAGACAGTAATAACCAGCTTGAAAAAAAAATTTCCTGTAAAAATGGTAACAGGATATTTCAGTCCAAAGGTATCCTTGGAGCCCTCACACTTTCTGCTCTCTCACTATGCCAATTCCCCTTAAGCACTGCATATGGAACACAACAACTAGAGTTTGCTGTAACAGATTTTAGGAGGAAGCATGACAGGTTTTTCAGCAGGCTGAACCTGACCTAAAGCCTAGGTCCAAACACCCTCACTTTCACCCTTAAGCCTGCCTTCAGATTTCCTCCCTTCTCTGGGGATGATGACCACCCTTACTTGGTCATCTGGTCACCTTTTGCTCTCAGTTCCCACGTGAATAGGAAGGCATCTTAGGAAGTTTAACTTTAGCCCTGTATTTCAGATTCTGACAGTAACTTGGAGCAGATGAAGCATCTGTGCTTGTTTATATACCATGCTACCTCTGCCACTTAGCATAGACTTTATTTACTTCACCACACAGGAGTTCTGGGAAGCTATCCTTCAGAGCAGAGATGATAAAAAAAAACAAGAATGTTTTCTTTTTTTTCCCCTTCGTGAAACATGATGTTTGCAAAATTAATCTTTAGATAGAAAGAGGACACTGTCTTTTTAGGTTAAAAAAAGAAGTTGTACTTGTTCATTTGTGGAAAATTAAGTTATGAAGTTATGGTAAATGTAGACAGTGGAGATGAAAGGGAATTTTAAGATATTTACAATTGTGCTTTGTGCACCGTATTTGACTTACTCTGTTTAAGAACAGCGAACACCCTCAAAGAAGGGTTTTAAGATGTTGGAGGGCTCAGCATCCTTACTATTCAGAGTATATGCACAAAATATTTAGATTTCCTAGAGAAGTAATGCTCAAGCAGGGCTTATCACTAAGCATCAAGGAACAAAACATTGGTAAGGAAACAGCAGGAACTCCCATTTCTCCTTTTCTGATTGAGATGAAAAATGTTAATGGAAAGTTTTACTCACCAGCAAAGGATTATATGCTCCACAGGCACCAAAAGCATCCTCATCTCTCAGATATAGCTCTCTTGATATCAGCCTTTCCAGCAAGGACACATTTAATCCAAAATTCACTGCAAGTTTAGATTTTATTACTGGCCCTAACTGCTTTGGATCTCCAACAAGAACTACCTGTATAAGCATTAAAAAATAAAAAAAAAAAATCCATCCTACATTAAACAGTTGTTACTGAAACAACATTTTAATGACACACATTTCAGAATTCAGAGATCAATTCATATCAAGTATTCTGCTTTCCTGCAAACATTGTTTGCAAAGAAGAGTCAGCCCCAGGACAGAAGTATGCTGTTGTCTTAAACTAAGAAAGCATATTTTTATTTTGACATATTCCACACCCTGATCCAGTCCCACCAACACAGACTTGTTTTGGATGTAAAACAAGTCGTTTACATGTGGGGAATGGCTATTGAGCATATGAATAAGACCTATTATAAACACTAAGAATTTCATACTCATTACCAGAAAATGGCTGCTTGCATTCTACAGCATTCACAAAAATGAAAACAACAGCTCAACTTCTTTCCTTCCAGCAAATGATGCTAAGAGAGCTACCTGTCCATCAGCTTCTGAAATCAACCCAATAGGAATCAGGCTCTCTGGTTCACTTGCTTGTCCTGCTTCATCCAGAATCACATGAGTGAAGTGTCCAAATCTAGAATTAAATAAAATTAACCCAAAACAGGGCTGTTTTCAGATTAGTTCGTTCTGCCACCCTGTGGTTGACCTCAACAATTCTGTTAGCATCCCTGTCAAGTGTGCCAGGCAACTCCACACACACAGAGCAAAGATGGATATTTTCAACATGAAATATAGAAAAACAACCCTGTAACTTTAATTTTTCATCTTGTACCTCAGTTACATACTCTGATATGTACAACCACTGGTTACCTTAATTAAAACATTGTTTGTACCAAAGTTAAGATACTTAGAAAAGCTTTCCTTGTTCTCAATTTCCTTCAGCTACTGAATTAGAACAATGCACTGGGTGTAGCAAAGTCAATCCCCGAGCTTGGTTTCTACCAAACAACTCAAGACTGTAAAAGGACACTCTGAAGCCTTACTAAGTTAAAATCAAAGTCAGAGAAATCTCTAGTTAACAGCCTTTGACAAGGTACTTGTTTACAGTCAGTAAAAGTGACTTGATAAAAACCAAATACAACATAATTTTTAGCGTTAAAATCATTTTGAGTCAAAGCGATTGTCAACAGCAATATAATTTCCAAGGCTCCCACTGGTCGCGGAGAAGTTATTGTGTCAAAAATTTTAAACATTACTAAAGATAGTTCTTAAATTTACAATGGAGAAAGTTTAAGCAATATTTCAGCAGAAACTAAGTGCTTTGCTCTATTTCGCAATAGAGGCACATGATACAAACTGTATTAAAACAGCTCAAGTTACAGTTAGAGAGTCTCTAAAAGCTCTGGATTTTGTATCATCCAGCTGTCTCCGTGATATTCCTATCTATGGTACTCTACCGTATTCCTGTTTGATAGAACAATCCTGCACTGCTGCATGTTGTAATTACTATCCTGGACCACAATGCTTTCTGAATGTCATCACCATCTTTGCAGTAAGGCTTCGCCATTTCATCAATTTGCTGCAGAAACAAAAAGGTACTTTGTGAAAAATGCCACTCTAAACCAAAACATTTTGATTTGAATAGAAAAGCTCACTGAAACTATTTCAGCAGTTGAGCAAAACACATAGATTTAAACACCATTCATACACCAAAATGAATGAATTAATCTGCCTAAACAAATTAGTACATATGCAAGACATCTGTGCTTTATTGTAAGGACCAAAATGGAACATTTGCATGTTTCCTACACATATCTGTATGTATATAAATGTACTCACATATATGCAACAATCCCACCATGTGTGTGTGCTGCATAAAGACGTCAATCCTACTTGCTATTCGGTGTACGTAGTTTTAACTTGGTCTGATAAAATAGTAACCAAAATCAAATAGAAAAATCCCAACCAATACGTATTTGATGCTTGTAGAGTTAAGCACTGCAAGAAAGAGGTTAAGACTCTATGCTCACACAACTGAATTAAGGACTATGATCAACATTTTCCAGTTAATCTTCTGGAAAGGCTGAAGTAATATGCTCATACTTTGGATCCTGAGCAAGCCTAACCAGCCTAATACGCACTGAGAGTTACAATACTAAATCAAGTATTTTAAGATCAGAATATTAAAATGGAAGTATTAGCTGGCAGGTATCCATAACATTTACCTCTGCTACCCTGCAGGCAGCATTAACCCGGACCATAGCTCCTGCTTTTAAGAGATTGCTCTGATGTAGCCGCAAGCAGATCAGATCCGTTGCAGCATTTGATGGTGCACACACCAAGATCCGACTGTCTGGCAGAGTATAATGTATCTGTATTAAAGAAGACAGATACTAAAAAAGGTTATTTAGAGAAGGAGAATAGCTCAAACATTCCCATTTTATTCCACTGAATCCAGAAGAGTTTTGCATAGATGTTAATATTCATTCATCCTTTCGCGCTTCAATGACACTAGTGTTGACAGCCATGACCAAGGACTCTCAAACTAGGTGGACCCACAGCAGAATTAATTCATGGTTATCATACAAATGTATACCTGTGCTTCATGGCCACATGATGCACTACTGAAATCACAAATTAGATACTGTTCACTGAAGTTTCAAAGACAAAGACAAGAAGACATGCAAGTAAGTCATTCAGAATTCTGTTCAATCCATATGAAGATGGATTTTCCTCTTTCACAGAGCTATAGAAAATGATCTTAAAAAAAAGGAGTATATTGAAAACTCTTTGGAGAAATATGATGGTACCTACAGAAATACCGTAAGTGTTCCAACACTGAAAAGATTAGAGATGACTGATTTGTCATTCACCACTACCTGTAAAATGGCTTCAATTATTGTTACTGTTTTTCCAGTTCCTGGTGGTCCAAAGAGAAGGTAAGGTGTGGGGCGACATTCACCACTCAGTATCCTTTTCACTGCCAGTTTCTGTTGCTCATTCAGCATAGGATTGAAAAATTCACCAGCTCTCTGTTTATGGGCCACAGTTTCATCAACTATAGTCAAGACAAGCATATCTTAGAACTTCAGATAAATACTTTTAACATACATAGATTAAAGCAATTTCAATTCACAATACACTTAAAAAAATTATTTTCCTTTAGTGAGAACAACCAATTAATTTCTAAAAAAATTCAGTTTTCATAGAATAGCATGTAGAAAATTAGCCATTAATATTTCAGAAGTGTACTGGATCTTTACTGAAGGCCAGAAAAGGACTACAATAACGTAACCCAACAATCTGTAAAAGCCCTACTCAGAAATTTTAGCATCAAGCTCACTTTTTTTTTGTCCAAGAAGAGCAAAATTTCAATAACTTTCAGTAAGTGGTACTTGTGGGATAGTACTACATGACCAGTCGTAAGTTAAAACTACTGGAATTTTTTGCTTAATCCTGTCTGAATTAGTCTAGCTTTAGCTTTCCACAGCACACACTCACTAACCCCTGGACGAAAGTGCATTCTAGGTAACATTCTCTGTATTTCTTTAGACATCCTATTGATACAAAATTACACCATCGCTTTCTTTGGCATTTAAGCACACTGATATTTAAAGTCACACTTTCCCAAACAGCATAGGAATGATCTGGGCTACCTGAGAAAAAAGTTCATTATCTTTGGCAAAGTAGCTCTCCCAAAGATGAGAGACAGCATCCCAGCAATAAATTGGAAACTTAACAAGACCAAAAATTTTCCACTAAATTACTGAGAAATGATAATCTGTTGCATACAAGATATTCCACCAGGTGTTTGCTGCCCCCTCCCTGAAAGTGTTCCAGGCCAGGCTGAACAGGACTCTGAGCAACCTGGTCTAGTGGAAGGGGTCTCCACCCATGGCAGGGGGGTGGAACTAGATGATCATTAAGGTCCCTTCCAACCCAAACCATTCTATGATTCTATGAATTGGAGAAGTTTGAGTAATGCACAAAAAACCTCCAAAGAAACTTCCTGCTATTTCTGTTCTAGAATTTGTCTTCAAAAGACAGACTACAAGGACATCTAAAAGGTATCTTGCTCAGCCCTCGTTTCCTGAAGCTATTGCAGTCCTGAACTGTAGCAGTTTATATTCAAGTACAGAAAGTATACCAAGTTGGCTTGTTTGCAGAGTTACTCTCATTGCATCTGTTGTGTTCACTTCCCTTGATGCTCTGAATTTTGCCTGTCTGTTCTGTGTTTTTTTGACCTGAAAACAGCAAGTGAAGATAAAAGCATTTATAACCTTAAGAAGACAGGCAACTATCTTCACTAATACTTTTGAAGATGTTAACTTTAATTTTTTCCTGCTATATAATATCATCCTATTAAACAGAATATCTACTGTGAAGACAGAAAGGTAAGAGTAGCAGAATAAGGTGCTAGGAATTCCTACGTTAAATTTAAGATTTCCAATAGTTTGGCTTCTGTTTACATTAAATATTTATTTCACAAATACTTTGCAGGCTCAAATGAGGATTTTGAAGCCATGGCTGAGTAACTTCTTGCCTTCCACAAGAGCAAGCATGCATATTTCATACCACTAAGTAAGTTTTTTTATAAGCACTTTCCATTTGAGATGGGAATATTAGCTTAATAGTATCAGTTATCACAAAATCCCCTGTCTCCAGGCAGCAAAAACTTCTGTCAGCAGAAGACACTTTTGATTCTTTGATACTCCATTATGCAATTCCTTTCTAACCATAGCTGTACAGTAGGTATCTCTGACCAATCTGAATGGAGATCTGCATTTTAAGGAACGTTTACAGTATAGATACCTTACTTTCCTGCTGTGAAGACTGTTCAAGGCCATCATCAACAACACAATACTCAGTAGTACTCTGAGTCTTGACAGCTTGTGGTGATTGTAAAACAAGCCTTTCCGGAAATAACACTTCAAATTTAGCAGAAAAAGAGAAAATAGAAGTTTGAATGCTACACAAACACTTTGCATGTTTCGCTGATTAACGTCACTGCTGATACATCAGTTTACTCCAAGCTGCCAAAAGCAATTTATCAGAGCTAAAGTGGTGAAGACCTGTGTCAAGTTCATATGGATCATTCTACTTCACCATACAACAGGAAACCAGAGCTTTTTAATCAGTCCTGAGGTAACACAAAGCACAGCTGTTTCACAGCTCTTATTATAACAGTATGACTTCTACGTTTCTTACTGGCTCTAACAGTTCACAAAAGTTTGCTTTCACTCCTCTTTCCTGTGATGGCCAACAGATGAAATCATTCTGAGGAAACCTTCTCTAGGTTCAGTGTGGTGGTTTTTTGTTTGTTTGTTTGTTTTCTAAAGCAAAACCAAAACAAAACACAAAAAGCCTCCAACAAACACTTGGAAAACTCCTCTAAGAACAAATTACAATGCATTCTTCTCACTATGACAAGACTCCTCACAAAGAAACTCCCCTAGACAGCTAAAGTCAACTGAAGTGTACCTTTTTCACCCAGGGCAGCAGCTTGCTGAATTGCAAAGTGGCAGCGCCTGCTAGTAATCCTGTTACCAGAATAAAGATTTGTAGGTTAAAGTAAAACCTTACATTTCCACACTATACAACAGCATACACCTCCAAAGTATCTGGCATTTTTACTATTCACCAGTGCATTGAAAAATAAGTTATACAGAAAAACATTTTTTTTTTTTAGACAAAAGCATCTGTTGAGAAATATGCTGCAGAAGTGTCAGTCAAGAGCTTTGTTATGATTACTATTGATACACAAATTCTCTAGCTCTTTGGTGAGACAAAGATGGCTTAGTGTTCCACACTTAAGTCTTTCAAGGAACTTCTCTGCAAAGGTGAATTTACAGAGAAGATCATGGAGCTCTGAGCAAATAACAATAACCCATGAATAAAACAAAAGTATAAAAGCATGGGTGGTTAACATCAGCTGTATTTTTTTTTGTACTCTTGCAGCCATATTGATATAATTTCTTATTATAAAAACCAACAACCAAAACAAAAAAAAAACCTACAAAAAATACCCCCCAAACACCCCACCTCATCCGCCCCCATTTCACTGTCTGGCATTGGTATGACAATTGAGAGTGAATCGAGACAAGAATTCTTTCTACACATGTACAGTTGCAGTCTTTTAACAACGAATATGGTGACAAAGATGTGTTGAGGCAGAGGTACACAAATTAGCAAGATCTTAATTATGTCCTCCTCCTATGTGGATCTACCAAAACAACCAGTTGACAGTCATGTACATTTGAAAAGCCACTTTACTAAATGAATCATTAAATGCAGCTTTTTGGAAACTTATTAGAACACCTGCAATGAACAAATTCCACATCCAAAGGTTCCAAGTTGTACGTCTGTTCAAAGTCTGCATTAGTTTTAAGAGTAACATCTTCATTACATATCTGTTGCAAAGACAAAAAGTCGGTATATTGAGAAGGTTTAGTAAGCACAAAGAAGCATCTCTGAAAACACTGAACCCCCCTATCACCTCCAGAAAGGACACCTAGATTTACCTGCCATCAACACATACCTAGATTATGTTACAAAGTGCTTTCAGAGCAGGTAAAGATTATAGTCTCAAAAGAATAGGGAAGCCAAAGTCTTTAAAAATACAATAAAAATACAAAGTAAGTCAAGTTATACTCGTCTGTAACTCCACAAATTGCCAATTTCCACTCTAAAACCTGCAGACCACCATGTTTTCAAGAAGAGATACACTTTGCTTACCTCAGTAATATAGGCAGTGTACTCTATTATATGCTCTGAGTACACCTGACTTCTCAGTACCACCTTATCACCTAATTGAAAACAAAGTTAAAAGGCAACATTCTGTTACAAGGAATAGTAAAATTTTTGCTGCAGCACTTCCTTCTCTTTTGCATGTCAAACTAGGAATTTGCTGGCAGCTAACTTCAGCAAAGTCACTGTACCCATAAGTACCTGTTCTGAAATGCCATATGCAGTTGTATATTACACTTTAAAAGGCACCTAGTGTTGATGATATCAGACTACACCTCCCAAAACCAGTATCTTGTTTACTCCATTATCAGAAATTCCGAACTACTTTACCAGCTCTTGATTTTGCTACACCTATAGTCTTTTAAGCTATTAACACATTGCACAGTTTATTTTTGCTGAAAGCCTCACAGATTTTTGTACATGAAAAATTCTGAAGTATCTGAACTTGTGTAAGAACTGACACATACAATGCTGCTTCAGGCAGCCATTCTAAGACTCACACTGAGACACTAACCCAGCAGTTCCCCTATCTAGTAGTCAAAATTAATAACTTTGTGTTCAAATACGGTGAGACACTTCTTTAAACAAATGAATACGCAACAGAGTTTGCACTGTACTGAAAATATGGATCAACATGCTATTTGGCTTTATCTCACATTCACTTCTACCTGGAATCAGGCGAGGTCTGCCCTCTTCCACTCCTGGCACTTCCAACACTAACAAGTCACCATTCCTTTTCAAAGTAACCCCACTAATGGCGAAATCTTTTATATCCATTTCTGCGTGGATGTCTTCAAGCCACAGGAGAGTAGTAAAGTTTGCTTTATAATTATCTAGATTAAGACGCTGAAAAACAAAACAGTCTACATTAACAGATGGAACCCACTGCAACTAACTTCATACAAAACACCCCTTAAGACAGACTACACAGCAACTGAGTTGCCAATTACGTCACCTAAATACATGTATTCATATACTAGCTAATATTTTAAACACCCCCAATAGTCAAAACTAAGTTGGTATAGTTCTTGGAGCTCAGATACATTAACCAGCCAGCTAAAGAGCTAACCAAGCCTCTCCCTACTATAGTGGCAGTTTCAACATATGAATTCAGGGGCAGTCTATGAACTGATTTCTATGCTCAGCAATCCCAGAAAACATCCAAAGACACAGGCAGAGATGGCTGGAGAGAGACAGTCATGTCAATCTTGGCTCTGACTGATCATAGAATCACAGAATTTTAGGGGTTGGAATGGACCTTCCAGATCATCTAGCCCCAACCCCTCCTGCCATGGGCAGGGACACCTCCTCACTAGACCAGGCTGCTCAAGGCTCTATCCAGCCTGGTCTTGAACACTGCCACTGTTGGGTTATCCACAACCTCCCTGGGCAACCTGTTCCAGTGTCTCACTACCCTCACAGTAAAAAAATTTATCCTAATATCCAGTCCAAATTTCCCCTCCTTCAAGTTGAACCTGTTACCTCTTGTCCTATCACTGCAGCTCCCAAAAAAGCTCCCTCTGCAGCTTCCCTGATGATTACATAACTCATGGCATGCTGAAAGAATCTTGACTTTCTCCCTCAGAGCTTAATGACTCTCACTGCAGAAGTATTCTCCAACAGCACAAAGTTCTATCTGAACAACAATAACCCAGAATGCTTTCTATTTGGTTTCTTCTTGCTCAAATACAAGACGAGTGAGCAGAGCTTTCTGATGCAGACTTTAAAGTCATCAGTACCAGACAAACTTAAGGTGTGGTCAAAAAATAAGGTAATCATTAATGGCAGATCTTCAGCATATAGTTATTTCAAACACTAGAGTTGTATCTTTTTTGAGAGAGGATCACTAATCTGATAGCTTAATGATGTGACCTCAGGTTTTGTATGAGCTATTCAGACAACAGACAACATAGACTTCTATGTTTTTAAACCCCAGTTTAAAGTTTTAAGCCCCAGTTTGTAAGTACTTAAAAAATTACTGATTAAAAAAAGAAGTCAGTTGCAGCAATGTTATAGCAGAAATCAGGGCAAAATTTTGAAGACGAAATCATTATAACATTCTTGTTAGACTTTAGAGTTTTCTGGGTTTTTTAATTGATATGTATTCTGAAACTGCTACACTCGTGGGAAGAATTCAAATAAGCCACACTGAATTAAATTTGAAGATGTTTAAGAAAACAGTTTTTAATAACCAGAAAAGAATCCTGTTGCAATAACTAAGAAGATTCTGTTTTCTGTTATTTCTATGAAATAATAACTGTTGTAACACCTCAATAAAACCTTTCCAATGATGCCTAAAAAGTGAGAATATAGAGGAACCTTTCTCCAGTTCTGTAACAGCCCCCAATATGCTTCTACTC
This sequence comes from Acanthisitta chloris, assembly GCF_000695815.1. Classification (NCBI taxonomy): domain Eukaryota; kingdom Metazoa; phylum Chordata; class Aves; order Passeriformes; family Acanthisittidae; genus Acanthisitta; species Acanthisitta chloris. The sequence continues at coordinate 15,639 of NW_008690757.1, read as the reverse complement.
CCTCTCTTCAGTTTTCCACATTCATGCTTTTGTGCTCTTGTCAGCTTGTATTCTGTAACATACTGAAACCCATGGAAGTTACGGGATACAGACTAAAGTCTTAAGTCTACCTGGCAAGAGTGATATATCATCTTCTGTTACACTAAGGAGTACACATTTTTGCTAAATTAAGGCAAGCTTAAACAAAAACACTTATACAAAAACTTTATTCTTATATTATCTTACACTTGCCTACCTCTGCTAGGAGAGGCTGAAAGGTCAGTATGTCTAACTTCTGCTCCACACATTTTCTTAACTCATCCGGTATGGTATAATGTGGGAGAAAGTTTGAACACCACTTTCTGTTATTTCTAGAACAAAAATATATGACAGATCATTTACTTTTCTTAAATCACATATTTCAAAACCAGCTAATTAGCATGCCACATCACCAAGACAATAAAATCGAAACATACACACAGGCCAGACCCAAGGAATCCCTTCAAAGGGACAACTGAGAATTTTGTTATACTGGGAAGAAAGACAAGAAAGAGATCCTCTACTTTTTTGACACTGTAGGTAAAAAAAATCATGCAATCAAAGCTCAATTGGAGTTGAAGTTGGCCAGGACTGTGGGGGACAATAAAAAGAGTTTTGAAGTATGTCAATACCCAAAGGCAATGCAGAAACAATATAAGCTCATTACAGGATGAGGACTGTCAAAGCAGCATTTGGACAAAGCTCTCAGGGACATGATGTAATTCTTGGGTCTGTCCTGTACAAGGCCAAAGAATGGACTTTGATAATCTTTGTGAGTCCCTTCCAGCTCTGGCTATTCTATGATTCTAAGTGTTCCAGATTATTTGGAAATACTGTGTTTCTGTTTTTGCAGCTTAGGTATATTTTTATAACTAAGCCAATACCATAAGTACAATGGAAACTCACTTGCAAGAGGAAAAGTTCTGAATAAAAGATATTTATCAGATATAGATGTCAAAGTTGTACAAAGAATTAAGGGGCTAATTATCTCAGAAAACTATTTCCAATTTCCCATCTTTTTTCTTAATGATACAATTGTTACTTGTGAGTAACTATGCAGCATTGTTTTATCTTGTTTATTACTACATTATACATTAGAATGAGACTGTGTCTGACAAAGCAACAAAGACATCAAGCAGTTTATTACTAAAACAACCTCTTCTATCAGCAATATCCATAATCATCTTGTATATAAACTCTCCCAGTTTCACAATTTTTGTCAGCATTACAGAACAGATACAGCAATACCGAACAGAGCAGTACTATAAAGCAGCAAGAAATAAACAGAGCAGAAAGTGTTATTTTGTTGCTCTAATTCACAGTACCTTCTGTATTTAGGGCCAGCCACTGTTGTCTTTCTTGGCTGAGGTTCTGCAATCATTTTAGGCTGTCTTGGAGAAAATGGTTCCACAGGTGCTATAAGTAATTCTTCTTCGGTTGTTACAGTGGCTTCAATGTAACATCCCAAAGTAAAATCAGAAAAACCAAGCAACAGGAGTTCTTTACTGTACCCAGGATTCCTTCAAGTAAACAGAAGTTATGTGCTTAAAACCAGCATGTTCACAGTTTATTTTCCCCAGCCACATGTAATTTTTTAAGGAAAACTGTATATTCTCATTTCAGCAACATATGAGAACTGCTGATTTAGGGTAATTACTCACACGTACTCCCCACCCTGAGTTCAAGCCAAGTATCATAAATAAGTAAAAAGAAAAAAAAAAAAAGAAACAGCCAAAAACCCAGCAAAATTCTCAACTCCACAATTTTATCGAAAACTTGGGGTAAAGAGCAAAATCCCTCCACTCCACATACTGGGATGCAGAATTAACACTTCTGTCACAAGGGACATCTTGGAATTACTGCTCCTGAAAATGATGAGAAAAACAGTTCCATGAGAGGAACCTGAAGCCTATCTCCTCACTGTCTGCAGCAACAGCTTTGCTCCACTTTGCCTAAGGCTACTCAGAACTGAACCCTAACTGTAAACACATCAAGTGGAGAAACTAAGAAATTTAATTCTAAAAAACTTACTGAAAAACTTTAATTCTGAAAAACTTACTTTATATGTGTAAGTGGTGCTTGGGGAGTGACAGAGGGGTAAAACCAGGACGGAACAGTTTCTTCAGACTGGTTTCTAAGAAACAATATGTAGAATCCAATTCTCAGCACTATGTGGGACCAATACTGTTACTATATGCCTGAAACAAATGCATCCCAGAAGGATTCCAGCTTACTTTCTCTTTGGCAGGAGTACCACTTTTTCAACATTTGCCAACCAGCACTACCTGATCAGGTTAAAACTACAGCCTGGTCTTCTCTGATGTAAAAACACAGCACACACTCAACTGTCCAGATTTATGGTCTCTCTACTTTCTCCAGTGGCCACCAAGCATTTGCTACCTTTAACCTGCAGTCTCCCATGGAGTTCTGTGTGGATTGTTCTGCATTATTACAAGATTCGAAGACTTGTGGTTTTTACAGATCTACACTGAGATGTAAATTGATCTTTCTCCACATGCCCTCCCTCCACTAAGGCAGGCCATGCCTGCAGCTTTATCTTTCAAACTGCAGCTATGTCACCCTTCTAAGAAATTTTCTACCACTTGCCTCACTATTTAACATGATAATGGAAGTAGCGTGAAAGTTGATGCAGTGTTACTTTGATGAATGAAACCATTCGACCTTGTTTTCCCCAGTCCTAAGAATCTATGATTCCTAAGAACACAATGTTTGTGGAGCTACAGCTGGAGGTAACTGGAAAGTACACAAATGTAAGCATTTCAGCATGAGGTTCCTACTTGAATTCTGAAAGAGCTCACATGAAGCCACTTTCAATTCTTAACTACATTTATGAAATATTTTATACAGCAAAGTATTCTAAGATCTGAAAAATACTGCCTCTATAAATTACACCCTCAAGGAAGGAATTTTCTTCTTTCTTATTTCAGCAAATGTAACTTGAATTTACTATCACAGAACAGGAAGGGTTGAGATCAGGACAAGACAAATGTTACTGAGACGAGAAGAAATGTATCAGATATCATGCATAAATTCCCGGGAAATCTATATTAGCTCTAGTGCTCATGGAGCAATGGATTTCCTGAGAAGAATAAAACCATCTGCAGGCATTATCTTCACCTCACTTTGTCATTTTAGAGAGGTTATTTACTCCTACTATATTTCTTCGTTAACTACCACCATTCTCTTTCAATAAAAATCAGTTTCAAGCACTGAAATACTCTGAAAGTCTGATATGGGTTTCCAGGTAACTTGCTAATATGAACTGGCTTGCTTTACCCGACATCATGTGCTGGTTTTGGTTGCAGTAGAGTTAATTTTCTTCACAGTAGGTAGTATGAGACTCTGGTTTGGATTTGCACTGTAAACATTGTTGATAACACAGAGATGTTTCCATTGTTGCTGAGCTGTGCTTACACAGAGCCAAGGCCTTTTTCCATTCCCATACTGCCCCACCACCAAGAAGGCTGGGGGTGCACAAAGAGTTGTGAGCGAACACAGCCAGGACAGCTGAGACCCCCAACTGACTCAAAGGATATTCCATACCATATGGCAACACGCTCAGCACACAACGCTGGTGGAAGAAGGAAGGAGGGGATGTTTGGAGTGATGGCATTTGTCTTCCCAAGTTACTGTTACACATGATGGAGCCCTGCTGTCCTGGGGATGGCTGAACATCTCCTGCCCATGGGAAGTGGAGAATGAATTCCTCATTTTGCTTGGCTTGTGTGCACAGCTTTTGCTTTCCCTATTAAACTGTCTTTATCTCAACCCACAGCTTTTCTCACTTTTAATCTTCCAACTGTCTCCCCCATTTCACCAGGAAGGAGTGAGTGAGTGGTTTTGTGGGACTTAGCTGCCAGCTGGGGTTCAACCATGACACACCAAGAGGATGCCCAGAATAAGTGAACTATTAAGTCTGACTTCCTCCCATTGTATTGGTTAGACACAATGGAAAGAGATACTTACATAGCTGTGCAAATGATCACTATGAATGTTTTTCCACCTGGTGGTATCACAATTTCTCCAGTAACATTGCCATGATTTACTGGTTGCTCCGTATCTTTTTGCCCATTTTCTCCATTTTGCAGATTTTCATCTTTCACCAAGGAAATGTTTTCTTCAGCCCTTGATAAATTTGTACCTTGAGAATTACTTCCTTCTGTAGTAAACATAATAATAAATTTTGTTACCACAGTTGATACTGCTAACATTGGCAAGTCTTCTCAAACAAACCTACAGGTCTTCTGAGGAAATAATGTTCAGCATTCTAACATTAACATTTCACCCTACCTGGAATGACTCCATTCCTCATAATGGATGTACTGTTCAGTGACTCATATGCTGTTCCTCCACAGTCACTAGATGAATTAACTGCAGCTTTTGAGATGTTTTCTTGATTTATTGGAAAAGATGACGGATCTGCTTCTGGACTGTTCTCACATTTTTGAGGAATCTGAAAACTGAATTGCTTGGTTTTCACCCATCCAGCAAATCTGCAGCTGATTAAGGACTGTGGTACACTCCCTTTATTCCTAGAAGTAGTTATGTGATTAGTTACATAATTAAATGTATGGTTAATGCTCTTGAATTGAATCTAGAAGTTGAATTCTACATGAAGTCAAATGCAACTGTCTGCAGCAGGTTAGTTCACCATTACTTCGTAACTGCTACCAGAAAGAAATTGCACCTCTGCTTCTAACTCATGAAGACTAGAACCTCTACTTAATATTTCCAGCTCACATCAACTACCATAAGAAGCATACAGAAATACTGTGTGTAATAAAAACCTATGGTAGCTTAAAACTTACCATGGTAGAACTAAGTCTTAGGAAAGAACACACAGCAAAAAATAGCAAGTATTCAGGTATGACTTCATTTTGAGCCCCTGCACCCAGATGTGAAAAAGAAAACAAACAAACAAACAAAGAGAAAACCGCCAAAACATAAACCTCTCAATGATACACCAACACAGTTCTTCAGTATACAAGTTTTAAAAACAAATTCGAAAAAAAACCCTTGTCTGCTTTTAATATGTGAATAAGCAACAGTCCTCTTGTTCTAAGATTTTGAAGATGGCAGTGTATCTGCAGTTTAAACACACAAGTAAAAGCATTTACTTCAATCCTCATTCCAGGAAGGATTTTATTAGGATTGAAGAGTTTCAAAGCTGTGGAGTCTCAAAGCATTATCTGCAATATAAATGCTCAACAGCAAAAAGACTATTCTACAGACATTAAATGCAATGTGAACTTTTCTTTAATTCCATAGTGTCTGGAAGTTACTTTAAGATCGCAAACCACAAGGCTCCACTACAAGAGCTTCTGTATGAAAGGCACGTTTACAGAGTGATGGAAATAAAGAAATCCTTAAACAATCAGAAAGGCTTACTCTATCCAAATGTTCATTCTTTTAGATTCCCCCTGCTTCAGAGTTCCAAAGTCAGTCATTCTTGATACTTTCAAGTCTCCTTTGTCACTCATTAAGTCTTCACAAGGCTCATCCATAATACCTCCATTAGAGTGAGACTGTCTGAAAAAGCAATTTTAGGTAGCAATTTTTAAACACAAATAGACTCAGCAAATATCTTTGATTCAGCACAAATTTAAGAAACACTCTACCAAATCACAGTCACAGTATTTAGAAATAACCAGGGGAGAGAGTTCATTTTTCTCTCATCCACTTTATACCTCAAGACAATTAGATTACCTTTACTAATTTAAGCAGCAACAAGCCTTTTGTCAGCAGCACAATAAACCAGCATAAAACTTTGGATACAAGACTAAAATGATTCAGAAGTTAGCTAATCTTTGCTGCAGAGCTGAATCAAACGGTGACTGAAGCCATTATGGATCTCTTTGGGAGCTGAACAAAGACACAACAAAGGGCAGCTCCTTAGCAAGAGTCCTGATTAGCACTGGAGCTTAAGAGATAAAACCACTAGACTCGAAGTGTTTCAACAAGTACCCCAAAAACACTTAGGTTTTCTGCTTACTGCTACAACCTGAAATCAGCAAACTGAAGAAGAAATGAAAAAAAAAACCAAAAAAAGAAGTGGAAAACCAAGAAGCATCCTTGAAAACTTCTATCACACACACTGCTGGGGGAAAATGCCAATGAAACGAGTCGCACGCTCTTTCCTGTCTGAGACAGTGACCACAGCTCTAACCTCTCTGCGCCTTCTACCTGTAGAAACAAATTTTTAAATGGTTTCTATTCTGCAGTTAAGAAACTATTCAGCTAGATAAATGAGCACGGAAATAACTTGGAAATATGTTAATAATCTCACCAATATTTACACACCCTAATTATTCCTGAGTTATCTAACACACCAAAGTAGAAAATTACTGCAGCTGCTCTTTATTAGCTACATCAGTATACTAGCAGAGCCCACTAGATGTCTCCCACTGCAGCCTAAGCTTCCTCAGGTTTCTGGTATGGCAGGATGTACACTACACCTGAGAAATCAATCCTTTTCCAATTTGGCTTTAGTAATAATTTTCTGTATAAAATCCATCATTAAAAATGGGCCTAAGTAAAAAAAAGTTAACAATTTGTACTGTTTTGCAAAATAATGTAAACAAGTTTTGTCTAGGTACAACTTAAATCTATTACATCCAGTGAAAACAGCTTGTTCCATTCTTCGTAGATCCTTTGAAGACACATGTACTGCCTGTAGCTGTCATCTCCTAGAAATCTCCCAAAGGCAAGTTGTCCCAAAGACCATGTTTGAAAGGTATCAGAATGTCCTTTTGCTTTCCCTTTTGGACTTTCCAATTGGTTGACAATTTATTTTTGACCTGCAGAATCAGACTCTGTAATCCTACCAAGACCTTACCATGGAAAATGACCAATTTCACAGGTCCTAGCCCTATTTATTTGGGTGGTGTTTGTATTTCACAAGTTAAACTCCAGATCTTTGCTGCAGAACTGCTACTGACTAGCTGGCCATTCTACATTTGTGTAGTTGGCTATTTCACAAAGTTTTGCTTCTTCTCCATACTGAACATAATCTACTTTTTCCAACTTCTCCTGCAATCTGTCCAGATCCTCCTCATATCACACAGTCCATCCGAAGTGCCTGAAGAACCTCTCAGTTCAATACTTATAAACTCAATTAATCTCTATTATTCAGATCATTAGCCTGTTCCATTTAGGACAGATGCCTGAAGAATCACTGTAACTTAAGAAAATGGTTTAAAGAAACATCCATTTTGTGTCAGTTTAGCTCAGAATGGTTTTCAAACAGTAAAGTCCTCACCAGAAGACCATAGATTAAACACAACATAAGAGCATGAGCTTGGCATTTTTCTAACAAAATCATGTGAAATTCCTTCCTAGACTAGCAATATCCCTGAGCCCAGCTGCTACTAGTTTTGCTTCTCTATTAAGCACAGATGTCCCCACCTTCTGGAAAGGAAAAAAACATTAATAAAACCCCCAAGGGTCAAATCATATCATGCTCTCATCTTTCCAATGATCTACCATGCCTTCTAGTCAATTAGGGAAGAATTCACAATATTTCTTGCTTAATAAATGCAACAACATGTAAGCTGCATAACTACAGTACATCTCTAATTGTTACAAAGAGAATGAAATGAGTATTACCCATCCTGGCTGACTGGCACCAAGCAGAGAGCTCTCCAAATATAACATGACTGACTGCTCTCCACCACAATCGTGTTCACTAGATCATGTCTACGAGGTGAGTAGCCATCAGGAAGTATCAGCGAATCCAAAGTGAAAAATATGCTGTCATCTACTGTCCCAGATCTTCCACAGACGCTGGAAATGCGAACCTGTAAGAGTCTGTATTCAGTGTCACTTGATATTATCCACGTAAGCTAACACACATACTGCTGGTGCATATTTTTGCCCCTGAAACAGTCCCTCTAGCTGCATTCTGAAGTCTCAGTTATTCATAGGAGGTAAACATAGAGCTCTAACCTACAATCACTGTGCTTGTCTTTAGATTTAGAAGTGTAAAGAAACACAAGTACTTCAGATGAGCATTAGGTTTCACTGAAGTGCATACCACAATATGCACATTTGACTCACCTGTCTTGTGACATCAACTTATCTAATTTATACTTCAACACTAGTAGATGACAAACCTAATATATGCATTAGAGGGAACAAATATTTTCATTAAAATAAAAGAAAGGGACAATCGTTGTTTTTAAGTCAAAACACTTGGATAAATTAAACCTAATAAATTATAGTCATGAGTTCTTAAAAGAGTCTGAAAATCCACACAACCTGATTATAACCAATAGTAAGCATTCAAGTCAACAACTGATAGTAAACAAGTTAGTTACTCTTCCTGTTCTAACCAAAATGTGCATGCTTTTTCAAACAACCTTGTTATTTTAGAAACAATCCCCTAAATGGATGAATTGATACATTTTACCTTTCAATTAAAGATGTTTTATAAAAGATCTACCAATATTAGAAGCTTAAACCAACTTAAAATCCCACCTGACACAATTCCTCCTGCCAAAACCAATGTGCAGAACATTTACCTTGTCTACTTGCTTGTATCTCAAAGGCCTTACATCGACTGCTTCACTGCTCCATGTGGTTGAGTTAATAAAATATTTCGCTTGCACCCAGTCACCTTCACAAGGTTTGAAATCTGTATAAACCAGAACATTTCTCAAGTTTAGTTACTACTGATAACATTTACATTACTACCCTACAGAACTAGTCTAAGTTAAGCAAAATCCAAAACAATGCATCATTCAGATCCACTGAGTCTGAACTTCTCTTTGCAGGTCTTCTCCCCAGAGGTTACAACAAGCCATGTAAGAGATGCTAGTGGAAAAATACATTTGCTTACATGCAACTTATGCTCAGTGAGAATGAACAGGTAGCTTTCTTCACCCATGTATAGGTAGGTGTTCTGTATTTCACTGCATACACTCTATTAGAAATTATTTGGGATGCCCACTGCAAGTTTATCAGATGATATTGATAGTGTGCACACAAAAATCTTAAGGAAGAGCAAACGCACCTGCACAAACATCTGCCATGGCAAAGTAAGTATTCTGATTAATATAGCCACCATCCTTAGAAAGAGAGGTAATGCTGCCAAATATTGGTTTCATATTTGATTCAAAGGCATCACAAGTAAGACTGGAGTCTTTCCATGTATCCTGGATGGTATCTACCTATTAATACAAAAATAACCCCAACATTCAAACAGTTAATACTTAGAATTATATGTTAAACATATATTTCTACCATTAATATCAGAGTTTCAATTGCTTATGGAAGTAAAGCTTCTTATTAGACAATTATTTACTCTGTAGCTGTTACTTTTGGTATACAAAACCAGTGAGTAGTAAACATTAACTTCTCTTCTAAGTCTGCTGTATGCTGCAACTCTGACAACTACTGTAACTACATGCTGATTTGTCAGATCTTTCTCACCATTCCCTTGCTTTAGGGCTACTTAAGAATTTTCTTCATATTGACAAGAGGACCACCCCTAGCAATGTGACTGTGTACAAGTGGAACTGGAAGATCATTATTTCAGAAAGCAAAAAAAACCAAAAAGTTTTTCAAGATGGTATTTATAAACACTATTTGTATTTCAGCCTGCCCCTCAGTCATTCTTTAATAATTTGAATAAAAAAACCCTCTAGAGCTGCTTCTTACACTGACTTTCCATATCACCACCTTGGATGTCAGGTTAGCAAAGTCTGGTCCAATCTGAGCTGTACTACAGTCTTAATTTTTATGATTTATTTTGTTGAATATAATGCATATTACCATTTAAGATAGTAACAAATAGCTATGTCTACTTCAGATTTTGCAAACACTACAGTTAAACTACACATAGCTATTTGTTAGTCAATACTGTCATATTGCATTTAAAGGACTATTACTACATGGTATTTCCTTTCAATGACATGAAAACTCACTGTAAGAAGTCCAGAAAATTCTGGTTTGCTCTAGTCTGACAGACAGATTTTTACATTCACCAAGATTATCTGAGAATATCAAATCTTCTCCTAAGTGGTTTTTATGGCTTCATATGGATTGAATCTGAATAAGCAATTACACTGCTCCTCAGAGGACTAGTAAATTTACATTTCATGTAAGTTACATATGGAGTTATACTTGAAAGTAATTTGTAGACCTAAGAAAACATTTTCAAGACATAAAAACACCTTAAATCTCTCAACATAATCTTTTTATACTTCTCAATTTTCCTGTACCAATAAAACTGTAAAGTTGTCCCTCACATTAGCTGAAAATGGCCTTCCTACTACCACTGGTAGTAGCCTGCTACAGAACCTATTATTATTAATTGCAGAGTATAATTAGGACTTGACCTCAAACATACTGAAATCCAGACTTCTGAGCTAGGATCTTTCCAAAGCACATGGCAAGTAGCTTCAAACAGCAGCTGAAACAGCACACTGAGCAGAGGGCCACCCAAGGCTGATCACACCCTTCCTTAAAGCAGGTAACATAAAAAACACTGACAACACCAAAGTTTAAACTGCACCTTCCAGATTCTCCCCAAAATGTGTGTTGGCAGTGTTCAGGCTGCAGCGTTTGCACTCATTTCTCCAATTAGAGGAGTATATACCAGGTCACTTAAAACCCAGTTACTTGGAAGGGGATAGTACTGGTGTCAAAGCACCATTTTGTATATTATTTAATGATTATGTTTGTCAGGAAGCTACATTTTCTCCTCTGACTACAGGTTTAAAAAGGAACTGAGTTCTTTCCCTCTGCCCCCCAAAAAGACTGATATAAATGCTGTTGGCTGTTCAGAGCAAACTCTCAAAGCATCTCAAGTTTGTGCCACTACATGGAAAGTAATTTAAGACACTACCAAGTAAGAATGAGTTTAGTTTTTATCCAAGTACTTAGAATAGACTTTGAAGAAACAAGCTTTTTCTTCTTGCTTACTGAATCAAGGCTGCCCTTGGACTTTGGCTTTCTATATAGTCCAGTCAGCTTTTGGCTTAAACTTGCCTTTAAGCTCTTCACCCAGTCACAAACTATGTTGCCAATAGTCTGAGATGCCTGCAGATTATGGCTCACCACAAACAGGATAAATCTCTATGTTTTTGAAAAAAAAAAGTGCTTTTGAAAATGCCATTATCAAGAATATACAAAAAAACCCATCCCACACATCCGAACGTGGTTTCTCAGTTACCAGGTTTATGTATTTTGGAGCAAGGACAGTATTTCAACAGTATAGTGAAAGCTGTCAGTCAGACGGAAAACACTGAAGGAAAAAGAAGATTTAAACTCATCTGTGTTCTGCCTCTGTGTGAGTGCTATTTCACCAAACAAAACTGAAATTGCTTGTTGGACATACAATATTTAGTTTTCATGGAAGAAAGTAATTTCCATTTAAAAAAAAAGAAAAAAGAAACAAAAGAAAAATAAGAGACATCAGATTATCTTACAAGACACTAGGGTTTTGGTAGCACTAGAGCTGGGAATATCGTGGAAACCAGACCTCTTTTACTTTCCTTCTGTGTTACATCTTAGATCACACAATAAAACTCCCTACTAACAGTCTTTCTTTAGTTTTATTTAATCAATGAAATTGCATTGGTTGCAAAATTAAATGGATTTGCTAAGAAAAACTCCCCTCAAAATTTGTGACAAGATATAATCAAACTTGAAATAAGTTTACAAATGAAGTGTTGAGCCAGAAAGGTACTGAAATCTCCGTATTTGTAACTGTCCATAACACTAACTTGCCCATTTTTACAACAGCAAGTTTTGAAATTTACGTGCTCATTCATAAGAACATAAATTCACTTCTGTGCAGAGTACACTTATTTTCTTATCCATTCAAACAACATAAAACTGATTTTGAAACTCAAAAAAATTAAGACACAGTGTGAACTAGCTCTGATTACACAAATTCTGATCCAATTATCTCAACCAATACTTTCATATTCACTACATCCACGCCTATATTCAGAGAATCAGTATTAAACAGACTTTTAAAGAAGATGGAATAAAATAATAAAACCCCAACCCCCCAAACTTATCCCCCCTAGGTGAAGAGCAGGCAGTTCCTCCTACTCTGAAGAATCTGTGAGGCTAAAACTATAGTAACTTCCAAAAGAAACCCTTGAGGTACTTACAGAGAAAGTAAGACTAGTACTTATCCTCACTTCTTACCCTGACAGCCTTCAAGCCACCCGATGTTTTATCCTCTTCCACAGTGGCAGTGACTTCTTGTCCAACAGCCAGCGACACATTTTTTGTAACAACATCCTTTGTGAAGACTATAACGTCATCTATCATCCCATAATCATGGCAAAGTCTTGTCACTATTCCTTTTACCATTTTCAATTCATCATCACCTGCATCAAGAGGAAAAATATTGACAGGAACCCAAATCACTTGTTTACAGAACTATGCAACAACTGACTGACCACCCTCCCAGTAAAGAACCTTTTTCCATTTAAATTGGAAAAGACCTTTAAGATCAGGGAATCAAACTGTAAACCTAACACTGACAAGTTCACCACTAAACCATGTCCCTAAGAGCCACATCTACCTGGCTTTTAAACACCTCCAGGGATGGTAACTCAACCACTTCCCTGGGCAGCCTGTTCCAATGCTTGAACATCTTTTCCATGAAGAAATTTTCCATAATATCCAATCTAAACCTCCTGTAGCACAACTTGAGGCCATTTCCCCTCATCCTATCAGTTGTTTCTTGGGAGATGAGACTGCTCCCACCTTGCTGCAGCCTTCTTTCAGTTAGCTGTAGAGAGCACTAAGGTCTCCCCTGAGCCTCCTTTTCTTCAGGCTAAACAACCCCAGCCCCCTCAGCCACTTCTCATCAGATTTATGCTCCACACTCTTCACCAGCTCTGTTGTCCTTCTCTGGACACACTCCAGCACCTCAATGTATTTCTTGTACTGAGGGGCCCAAAACTGAACACAGGATTTAAGGTGCAGCCTCACCAGTGATGAGTGCACAGGGATGATCACTTCCCTAGCCCTGCTGGCCCCACTATTTCTGATCCAGGCCAGGATGCCATTGGCTTTCTTGGCCACCTGGGCACACTTGGCTTGTGTTCAGCCAGCTGTCAACCTGCACCTCCAGGTCCTTTTCCACAGGACAGCTTTCCAGGCACTCTGGCCCAAGCCTGTAGGGGTTGCTGTGACCCAAAGGCAGGACTCAGCACTTCAACTTGTTGAACCTCATGCAACTGGCCTTGGCCCATAGATCCAGCTGGTACAGATCCCTCTGCAGAGCTTTTCTACCCTCCAGCAATTCAACACTCCTACCCAACCTGGTGACATCTGCAAACTGACTGAGGGTATCCTTGATCCCCTTGTCCAGATCATTGGTAAAGATAGTATCTACAGCCATTCCTCACCCACTAAGTTGGTCACCTTGCCCTAGAAGGAGATGAGGTTGATCAATCAGGACCTGTGTGTCATAAATCCATGCTGGCTGAGCCTGATCCCCTGGTGTTCTGCACATGCCACATGATGGCAGGCAAGATGATCTGTTCTATGACCTTTCCCAGCACCGAGGTCAGGCTGACAGGCTACAGATTGTCCTTCCCACCCTTCTTGTAGATGACTACCACATTCGCTAACTTCCAGTCAACTGTGACCTTCTTGCTGAGCCAGAACTGCTGGTAAATGATGGGAAGTGGGTTGGTGAGCTCTTCCACCAGCTGCTTCAATATCCAAGGGTGGATCCTGTCCAGCCCCATAGACTTGTGTGTGTCTAAGCTGCATAGCAGGTCATTGTCCATTTCCCTTGAATTATGGTGGCTTCATTCTGCTCCCCATCCCCGTCTTCCAGCTCAGGAGTCTGAGTACCCAGAGAACAACAGGTCTTGCTGGGAAGTGGGTTGGTGAGCTCTTCCACCAGCTGCTTCAATATCCAAGGGTGGATCCTGTCCAGCCCCATAGACTTGTGTGTGTCTAAGCTGCATAGCAGGTCATTGTCCATTTCCCTTGAATTATGGTGGCTTCATTCTGCTCCCCATCCCCGTCTTCCAGCTCAGGAGTCTGAGTACCCAGAGAACAACAGGTCTTGCTATTAAAGACCAAGGCAAAGAAGGCATTGAGTACCCTTTTCTTCATTCCCTTGAATTATGGTGGCTTCATTCTGCTCCCCATCCCCGTCTTCCAGCTCAGGAGTCTGAGTACCCAGAGAACAACAGGTCTTGCTATTAAAGACCAAGGCAAAGAAGGCATTGAGTACCTCTGCCTTTTCTTCACCCTTTGCCACGGTTTCCCTCCACACCCCAAAAAAGATGGAGGTTCTCTTTAGCCTTCCTTTTGTAACTAATATATTTATAGAGATTTAAAAAATCATCCTTTATGACAGTAGCCAGATTAAGGTGTAATTGGGCTTTAGCTCCTCTAACTTCCTCCCTGCACAATAGCCTCATGACATCCTTGTAGTCATCCTGAGTTGCCTGCCCCTTCTTCCAAAAGTTTCTCAGTTTTTTCCTGAGGTCCAGCCAAAGCTCTCTGTTCCATTGGGCCATGAATACCCAATTTCAGGCACAGAATTTGATACCTGAGCACACATACACAGAGACACACACACGCATATATAAAATACATAAAAATTCAAATATATCAAAAAACTTGAAATTAAAAAATGCCAGCAAGCTAAATAGCTTCCCTTAAAAGCTCTGGGGCACCAACTATTTTCAAGATATTCCATAGCAAAACAAAGTTCTCAGCACTGTTTGCATGGGGAATCCAACATATTTAAAGTTTCTACACTGAAAAAGCAGGAAGAGTAAACAAGTTATACAAATTAATTCTTCACATTTGTTTAAATAATATTACAGTTAACACACTTCTGAGCTAAGATGTGGTGCTATTTCTCTGGAAACCTAGGAGTTTCTAGTACTTTCAATTAGAACTACTACCTACTTACACATCACATAAACATTCACTCAGCTGCAGTGCAACTTCAGGCTTAAAGCTGGATTGAAGTATGCTAGTTTAGACTTCAAACACATTACTAACTACACACAATCAAGACAAAAAGAAGAGTAACCTTTGGGATTTTTGCTTTAAGTATTCATAGACATGAAAAAGCACCTTTTGCTACATTGAATAATGCTACTAAAAGCATCTCAAATGTACACCATTTTTGAATAGGAAAGCTATACTATTATCTCCATTCTACAACCCAAATAAAAAGGTTTATTAAGGCTGTAATACAAGGGAAAGCCCAAAATAATCCACAATCCACCAGAACACCCTTCCTACACCTCACCCACAAAAGGCGGCAACAGACCCCTTTTTTAGCCACAAAGCAATGAAAAGTACTGCTGGGAACAGTCCCACATGGTCTACAGCCCCAAAATAATGTTTTATACTCTCAATCCCCTTATTTCCTTTTGAAGGAAACAGGTCTGCACTGAGCTCCATTCACGCGGACGACGACACGACCAGCGCCCTCGCGGCTGTGAAGCTGCACCACAAACCCGCCCAGTGACTCCTACCTGAGGCCGCCCAGCTCTCATCTTCCTCATCTGCGCGTCTCCAGAAGAAGGAGAGCGCCCTGGAGATGAGGCTGAGCATCCCGGGCCGCCCTGGGGTCTCACACGTGCGCCGCTCCCGCCC
>NW_008690756.1:53232-59630 GCF_000695815.1 Acanthisitta chloris | reverse complement strand
TTGATTCTATGATTCTATGATCAGCATATTTCTGGCAACAAGAGAGGGTTATAATGTGGTGAGAGGTGCAGCTAACAACTGCAGAGTGCTGAGCACTCACTGGAAGAACTTCAGTTGCTCAAAGTGTGATTCGTGTTAAAAGATAATTTTCTATGGAAAATAAACCCCCAAATCTCAGGGAAATGTTATAGGTGAGACATTTCATTAGGAGAAAATGACTGACTGAATTAAATACTAATCAAGCAAGCTCTGAAACAGCATGCTACAATCTTTAGCCTTTAGGACCTTGAAGAATTGGTTTTCTTACAATTTCTACTTCAGAAAATAAAAAAGGATGATGGAAAAAGTCTTCTGCTTTAAACTGCATACTCCTAACTCTGTTAGTGTCTAATTACCTTGGGTGAGAGTCATGCCATTTAATGTCAGTGTCTGCATCTCACTTAGCATGTTCATTTCAGCTACTTTTTCCAGGTTCCTTTTTGTTAGTGCAGAGAAGCAGTCATTCCTCTCATCTCAAGGCAGATATCTAACCTTGATCTGATGAATCTGATGAGTACCTGTTCCCCTCCCTGTTTCCCAGGTGGAGCTGGTGCCACACGTGGGGATGGGGACAGGCTGCACTGGGCATTTCTAAGCTTAGAAGTGACAGGTCTGACCCTTTAGGTCAGCAGAGAAGCAGTTTGGCACACAGGCAGGCAGGGCTGAAGTCCAGCCATGCTCACTGTGTTGGGCTTGAATATTTGTGGTAGTATAGCATTAGATAAACAGAAGGAATGAGTGGGGACAGAGGGTGCTGAGCTCTGACTCCCTGAGAGAGTTATCCCAACTCTTCTGTAACACAGGAGAAAATGTTTCTCTTGCTCTTCTCCTGCCTTGTTGCCCTGCCTACTAACAGAGTATTTCATGGAACACTGCCTCTTTCTGTGGGTCTGCACAAAAAAATTCTTCTAGTCTCTGATGGAGGCTGTCACAGAGCAAATAATAAACTGGTCTGCCTGGCTAATTACAACAAAATGAATCTCTTGAATGGCAGGAAGAAGGTAATGCTCAATGGCTGGAGGAAGAGTCTTCCATACTCATCTTTATCTCTGTGTTCCAATCGAGTTAGCCATACAGCTTTGAATTAGCTCCCACAAAATGCCACAGGGGCAGGGCTGAAGCAGAAGTTAGTCTGAATAAAGAATCAGTCAAGAGTTTGGTGGGGCTGCCACTTGTGAACCTTTGGTGCCCTGGCAGCAGTGCATGCAGCCCATGAGGACTTTATCACCCATGTCCATTGAAGGGCCAGACAGGCAAGTGCATTGAGAGAGCACCATGGATTTTTTACAAACATTTGACCCCCCACTCCCCTCACCCAAAGGTAAGAGTTGCTTATGCTTCACCTCCCATCCATACAGCAGCTTCCCTTCAAAGTGAACACATTGTACTCTGCAGGGGCGGACAATTTGCTGAATTTCATTCCACTCCTTCAATCTGCTTAATGAATAACAATGAGTTTGAAGCGTTCACTGGATTCCAGCACTGAGATGAAATTTGCATGAACAGATTTTTCAGACCTCACTTGATTTTGGTTCTGCCTGGATCTCCTGCCTCTTGCCTGTCCTAGCATGGCTAACTTCTATGTTGCCAAACTAAACCAGCCCCTCCGCGTTCCCCTAAAAGGCAGAAAGAAATAGTACAATGGAAATTTTGGAAGGAGATTGATAATGTTGAAAGTTACTGCGTGGAGAGATTTCACTCTTCTGGTAGTTGATATGACTCATTTTGGAATTGGATAATTGCTGTATGGTGGTGAGTTCATCCCTTCAAAACAAAAAGGGGTGTGGGTGTGTTTTTGTGTGTGTGCAGGGCATCAGCGAGTACTAGCCATCAAAAGAGAGGATATCTTCAGTCTACCACTTTGACTGCTTTCCAAATTGATGTAGAGACTCTGTTCTATAAACAGCCAAAGAGGCACTCAAAGCCAAGTCAAATGTGGGTAGTTTTTTGGATCCTGACCACCACTGGTCCTGGGCAGGTGAACTCTGTTAGCTCTGTCCAGGACAGGGTGAAGGTCCTTGCAGAAAGAACCTAAATACACATGGCTAGATGGATGACTAAAGACAGAGAATTGGAGTGGAAAAGCCCAAACTCTGGCAAATCTTGTTGTGATCATCCAGGCTGAATCTGCAGTGAAGACACATGATCAGGGTAAAGGTGAAAAAGGATTCTGAAATAATCCTTTTGTCCTCATAAGTGAGTCTTATGATTTCTGGTTATCTTGTAATTTAAATATGCTTTGATAAGAAGATAAGCAAAAACACAGGTATTCATAGACCTTTTTCTCTTAGAGATTCTAGCAAATATATCTTTAAAACTAAATTCTTGAGCAAGTCAGGACCAGGCTGCTTCAGAACGTTCTAACGACATGGACTGGCTGCGAGAGCAAAATTAAGGTGAAGACAGAAGGGAAGAACTTCCATCCCGTGTGTTTTCCATGGGAAGAAGAAATGAAAATGTCTGAAGATTATGGGGATGCCTTAGCTGAAGAGCCAAGCTTCTCCTAAGAGTTAGTCTAAGTCCTATAAACACAAATGAATCCTACTGAACTTGAATCATACAGAGAGACAGTAGAGTTGGAAATCTTCAGAACTGGTCTGGACAAGATCTTGTATACTGTTTTGAAGTTAACCTTGTTTGGAGAACCAGTTTGGACTAGATGACCCCTAAAAGTACCCTTCAAGCTAAATTTCTCAGTTAATCTATCTTTCTTTGCAGGGGATTCTCCCCAGACAGTTTCCATCTTTCCTGAAACACAGTGTACATACACAGACATTGAACTACAGCTTGGCTTGAAACAAAAGTTTTTTTGGATGCTTTATAGTCCTGTTCATACACCTTGGTATTATCTTCAAACAACACTTCTACTTCATGTTCAGCCTATGGTGGATACATCACAATACCTACATCCTTTCCTGCACAACTCTAACTGAGTTTTTCCCAACTCGGTAGGTCTCTAGTTGAATATTTTTGCATACCTGAATTAACTTGCATTGATCTCACTGAGTTTAGTGCTTTTTTTTCAGCCTACATCTCCTGTTTGTTGAGATAATTTTGAATTCTAACCCTATCTTTTGATGCAGTTTCACATCAAAGTCCCCTCAAAGCTTGGTATTTACAGATTAAATAATCAGGAGGTTATCAAACACTTCCTGATCTCTCTCTCTGTTCCATCTACTTCTTACAAACAAGCCACAAAGGAAACATGAAAGACCAAAGGAAGATACTGGATACTACTTCTAAGCTACATTTTCTCTGGGAAAAATCAAATCCTCTGTTATGGCCACCCTCAAACAAAGGCAGTGTCATGCCCCAGAGCATGAGACAGTTGAAATCCTACCAGGATGAAGGATCATATCCTGAACCAAGCCAGCTAAAACACTTGAGACAAACGTTCCCCTCCTGAAGAGCAGCATGCCCTCAGGGGGATAAGCCTGGCACTTGCAGCACAGTGCTGAGAGTTGCACATTAACATCTTCTGTTGAGCTGCTGCCTTTCTTCAGAGAGCCACACTGCCCAACTCCACACGCTGCAGGGCCAGCTCTGTGTCTCAGGCCCATGGCTTATTGGCCTAATGTTTTTATTTCACCCATGCAGAAGAGCATCTGCACAGCCATGGGATATTACGCGACGTGTGGTTCACAGTTGTAGGACCCATCTGTGCCAAGTCCCATTTTGACTGCTCTTCTGATGCTTCCAAGAGTAGCCTTGCTCTCCCTCTTTTTCAGATATTATAGAGCCCCCAAGACTGCACAGCACATTTATTAAGTGAACAGAATTTGTTCCATGCTGATAGCACTCTCTGGGAACATAGCTCTGAAGCTAAATGCTTTTGCCATGCACAGATGTCAAGCCCCATAAGGCTACCACGAGCCAGACATATAAATGTCAGCAGCCTGTTCAACTGGAGGTGGGGGAAAACTTACATGATTATCTCCAATTAGCTGGAAATGTGAGAAGAAATTCTTGCTAAGGAACTTTTAATCACCTCTCTCTGGAAATGTGAGAAGAAATTCTTGCTAAAGAACTTTCATAATTTTAATCACCTCTCTTTGCTGGCTCCAGCTCTTCCCATCTGAACAGCTAGGCATAACGAGGCACAAAGCCCTGAGAGCAGATCTGGAACCTCAGCTTTGCAAGAACTCAAGGTCTGGACCCTCTGTGCACAAAGCACTCCTTTGGAGAATCCAGGTAAATCTGCCTTAGACTTGGATCACACTGGTGCTGCAGACAGCTTTGTGTCCATGCAGTCAGCTCCTCACCAGGGCAAGTGATGGGTCAGGAAGCAGCAGGTGACTGCCAGGATGATATTACTGGCCCTTAGCTATTTCTCTCAGTGCTGCTTGGGGGTTTCTGCACCAAGCTCCCAGATTTAGGATACTTCTTCGTTGTTGCAGGCCCATGTTGGTTCATGAAAGCATCTTTGGGCAGGTGCAGCATGAAAATGAGCATGTGTTGCCAGATATGGGAGGGACTGGGGAGGAGAGCAGAGTAGGTATTTCTGCCCCTTGGTGTTGCTTCTCTGTAAGCCAGATAAGCTACCTGTGGATAAGGCAAACCTAGCTGTACAAACAGTGTTTTGTAATTAAACAATTAAATCGACAGTTTTGCTCACAGTGCTTTGGTCCCACTGGCAGGGTGTCTGTTCTCCTGCCCTCTGCTCCCTCTTTCAGAGCTGGCCTGGAGGAAAGGCTGTGGAAGCAGTTTTTCCCAACACACCCATCTGCAGAGGTCTGAAAGGGCAGTTCACATCAGAGGAGGTCCTGCTATAGACACAGAGCCAACATTTCCCTGGAGTGATAGACCTACTGCTTGCCCCAACGTCCTGTCTTCCCTCTGATCCCTTGCCAGGCTGTAGCTTTTCCAGCCTTCCACTAAGCATATTCCACTAGAGAATACCTAGTTGGATCATTCCTGTTCTCACAAACTCTGTTGTATTAGCAGCAATAGGCCAAATGTCAAATATGTGTGTAATAGAAAGACACAGCACTCCTACTTCTGCATTAGCTCAGTTCACCATAGGCATCCAGTTTGTGTACCCAAGTACAGACTTGGGTGTTCAAAGAGCAGACCCCACAAAGCCTTTCTGTGGAAACTGTGATCCATAAACCTACATGACTAATGTCAGGTGCATCTTTTACTCAGAAATCACATGTTTTCTCTCAGAGATAAGAACTCTTTGAGTAACTGCTAGGGGAAGTTCAAGACTCATTGTTTAAATGAGGAGATGATATGGACAAATACAGATTTTGCTTTTCTGAGCCAGCTGCAAGGCCTTTCCTGGATGGCTCTCAGGGTAGAGCCTCTCGAGGGTATCTCTGCCCTGCTGCTGTCTACCAAAGCTTGTGTCCATGCCTGCACCCTTACTGAGAACGTTTTCAGGGAGATTCAGCTCATCTAAGTTGTTAGTAATTGTAGGTGTCTTCATCTGAACTAATCACTCTGGGCTCCCTTTTATAATCAATGGAGCGAAATAGGCAATTTTAGGTTGTGACTCATCTGACTTATCTTAACATCTACTTTAAGATAAAGTGAATCATGCTCTAGAGCTGTTCTTTCTCTTGGTATTTTTTTTCTCTTGAGGCAGCTAGGAATACTAAATTGGGCAGAGATACCTGCACACCTCTCTCCCCTTTTGCCCTAGCATCCATCCAGATCACAAGAGCTCCTCTTACCTCTGAATACATACACTTCATCTTTTTCACCTATGCAGGTTGTGTTCTGGTCACTGCTTTGCCTTGACTTACAATATGTTCAGTGGTGAAGTCCTTCAGGAGTGATCCTCAATGCTCTGTTCCTACATCTCCTCATCATTCTGTGAATGTTTCCTCCCTGTACTGCCAGGGAATGAGCAGGACATCATAACATCTCCTGTGCCTTGTGAATGTTTGCAATTTGAGTTTAACACCTGTATTTGCCCAGGGCTGGCTGACTTAGACTCCTACTTTGTTTGTGCCTCTGTGTTTTCGTGGTGTCCAGCTGATATCTAGTGAAGTGGCAGTTCAGCACAGGCCCATTCTCAGGTTAAACAGGAAGAATGCAACACACACTGTAGTTTTGGGAGAAGGAGCCATGTCTCAAAGTCCCATTCTGCATGAGGCTGGTCCCAAGTGAGCCCTGCAGAGCTCAAGAGGAACATTCTTGTGGAGAGCTCATCTGTTGGCATCTGCAAGAGAGTGGCCTGTGTGTGCCATCAGTGTACCCAGCACAAGCTAAGAATCCTATTTTCTTGAACCTCACTAGAAGTTCAAATATACCTGCAATGCTGATTACCCATATATGCATTACTTCCATAATACCATTGCCAAGTTCCCTTAGCATGGCCTCAATTTGTATCTTTGACATCATTTCCCCAGGTA
>NW_008690756.1:27526-53209 GCF_000695815.1 Acanthisitta chloris | reverse complement strand
AATTACTTGGTTTTGAATTGATATGGTATTGAGGTGAGAGCTGCTTGGGGCAGGTTCATGACACAGACTCATAGAAAACCATTCCCTCCTGCAGAAATTCTGGAGCCAGACTATGACCCCAGTGCAGTGTATGAATTTGGTCCCTCCTAGAGCTGCTTTGCAGGTGGGGTGAAAAGGCAATCACATCATGCTGTGCAGAGATGGGATACCCTCTGCTCTTGGAAATCCTTGAGCATCCCTGCAAGTCCTAAAGTGCTTCTTTCCCCTTTGGCCTCTCTGCATGAGTCCTTCAGCTGCAACTGGGAATCAAAGGGGTTTCACCCTGCTCTGAGATGCCTGAGTGGTGCAGAGAGCTGTCCAACCACCATTCTAATATGAGGCAACAATTTCCATCTTTCAGAGCTGCAGAGAGCAGAAGGCAATATCCACAGCTGCTGTGCCAACTGAGCAAAGAGATAATGCCTCACACATAGAAAGGCTCTGCTTATGTTTGCACTGCGGCAGCTCGTTGGACTGCACACCCATCCCACAAACTGGAACAGGGAGAGATCTGTCCTGAGCAATGAACTGACTCCATCTGGATGGAAAAGGGACAATGACACAGGCTGCTCCAGAGGAATGTTGTGCTGACAGACACCCTCTCCTCTCCAAATGGCAAAATCAGATGGCTCAGGAAAGCATGGGGTGGGATGACCCTTCCAAGGGGACTCAGGATCACCAGGTTCATTTACCTCACCTTATGTAGGAGCTTTGGACATCTGACCTCTTTTTCTAATCCTTCAGTCACTTCCCATATTTGTTTTATTATCATAACTTTTTATTTTTAGAGGTAGAAGCAGCTATGGTCTAAAACACTTTTGGAGAAAAAGGAAGAAATAAAAGCAGGGGCACAGATTGCAATCTCTTGCTAGTTTCAGGAAAAAAAACCCAGCAATGCTATTACTGAAAAGGAATCTGTAGTGCAATATTAAAAGATAAATTTCTTTGAGAAAGAAATTACTCTAAGAAGAATGAATATTCTATTGCATATGTAAGGTTGGTGCTCATCCAGGAGAAAAAAGGACCTTTTATAAGGTCACATGAAACATTTTCAACAGTAGAAAATGTTACCCATTTACATTCCACAGTTTTTTTTCTCCTTTTAAATATTTTCTAGCAAAGAGAATGGTTTCAGGCTAAGAGAACTCATTTACTAGATTTACTTTAATTTTTGGTTAGCACAGTATGTATAGGCAAAAGTGTCGTTCTGCTATCTGCTAAATCTGAGCAGTATTTAACAACAAAAGCTGAAACAGATAGTCTCCTTTGTGGAGGAAGAGATAACTCAAAGAAAAAGTGGCAGAGCTCCAACACAAGGCTCAGTCCTGAGAGATGCTTAGCATCTGGCACTGATCCACCCTGGCCCCCAGTTTGAAAACTGCAGCTCTAACTCTCAAACATTCCCTTAGGCACAATGCAAGAGCAAAACACCTCAGATCCTGCAGGACACAGGCCCAAACTGGGAGAAGAAACAACCTGAGCACATCTGGGTAGAGCAGAGGTCTGTGAAATGCTAGGACAGCTGATGAGGTAAAGAAGTTGACCTCAAGAAGTTCCTGATTGATGTGCAATTGGTGTGTGAGCCAGAGAGTTTTTAATGGTAATGACTGGTGAGGTAGCAATATTCCAACCAGCTGGTATCCTGTTCTCCATCTTCAGATATAGGCTGGAAGCAATTAAAGTTAATCCTATTATACATGCTACATGGAAGATTTGAGAGCCAAAAAGATTGCTTGGCACTTGCTATAAATTATCTTTTTTTTGTGGGGGAGAGGGTAGAGTTGGGGGAGAGCACGTGGAGAGAGTTAGGATATTCCTTATCTTCTGTTAAACATTCATGCCTTGGAGGTTTTGCATTCTTGCAGATTCTGAAATGATTTTTTTTCTGCATCTGTGTATTAGATACCATGCCTTGAATTCCCTGGCAGATTTGAAAACTATGACAACAGCAGCAATGATATTTGAAAACCAATAGTTTATTTTTTCAAGGATACCTCTCACTGTCTATTTCTGCAGCTTTTAAACTCTCTGAGATTTTAAAATCATTTCCTATCTTGGTAAAACTGGAGCAATAACAGCAAAGAATCACCACCATAATAAGACCACCCTCTATTCACAGAAGTCTGCCTGAACTTGTAAATATTATTGGCCATTTATTCAGTGACCATTGACCACTTATTGCTTTATGAATGTTAAAAAAATGACCATTTTGTGTCAGATGTCCCTGGACACCAAATAGGCCATTTATTCAGTGACCATTGACCACTTATTGCTTTATGAATATTAAAAAAATGACCATTTTGTGTCAGATGTCCATGGACAGCAAATGCCCAAGAGTGGCTAATTCTGGATGACTTGGGAGGAGATATTGGACATTTTCTCATTTCTTCAGCCACCCATCACTGAGGGATTTGCTTCCCAGCATAGTTTCTTGGCCACCAGCTGTCTGAGACATGGCTCAGGACTGCCCTAAGCCTCCCAGTCCTCCAAAAATCTCATACCTGAAGTTTTCTGGAGGATTCTTCCATCTAATTCATCTCTGAGAGGAAGCACCCTTTGCCAAATCAAAGCCAGGAGTCATTGCTCGATGTGGATCAGAACAGATGCACATTTCTTGATTTCTCTGGTGCAGTCACACTGGAGAAAAATGGAGAGGAATAAATTGGGGTTTTGTTTCTTGCTACACATCTGCCTGTCAGGCAATGAGCTGGTAAAAACCTGAGGGGTTGTGGTGGCTGGAGATGCTTTTGAGATGCTCTTTTCCCATGCTCAGGATTGACAAAAGCAGCTAATAATTGTCTCTGTGATGAGCCATGAGCATGTGCACAGGTGTTGTGCAGCCTTTTTACCCCAGGAGCAATAGCTCCTCTTGGCTGCTGAAGCATTGCCTTCCTCCCAAACATTGTCAGGCTCTTGGGGCCATGGCAGGATCCCATGTGAGCAGGGTGCCAGCTGGACCAGGGTGAACAGGGGCTGAGAGTGCCCCACGAGCACATCCTTCCTTCTGTGGAAAACAGCAGAGTGATAATTCTCTTGTTTCCTAATAAGGAGATTTCACAGAGAATTTTAGTTCAGCCAATTTTAGTCACACATTGCTATTTAATTGTTTTTGTCTCTTAATTAAGTTCATCTGCCAGGATTTACTCAGAGAACTGTACCTAAGAGCTTTATTGCTGAGTGCAAATGTCTTTGAGAACATTTTTCCCTAAATTTTTGGATTCGTTCTGTTTGGATTTGTTGATCAGAGTTGTCAGAAGTTTAGGACAGAACTTCTGCTTCTTTCAAGGAAGGCTTCAAAATATGTAATCAGCAAAGTTTAAGTTTGGATAATGATATTAGAGGTTCCCACACACCCCTCCCCCTCCAAAGCCCAAAAAGCACAACAACAACAGATCAGAGGTGGATATAGATTTGCTGAGCTTCATAATTGCTACCTTAGTGAACCTGAACCCAAATCCCATAACTTGACATGATTCATCATCTCACAACAAAACTTGGCTTTATGTGGTTGCAAGGGAAAATTCCACAGCTTTGACATCTCTCTGATTTTGTTGTGCTTACACAGTTAATTTTTAAAAGGCAAAACAGATGCCACTTGAGAAAATCTATGTAAAGAAATTAAAGGGGAAAAAAAAAAGATGATTGCTGACTGAACTAGAACAAAAGGAACAGTATATAGAAACAATTTTTTAAACTTTCTATACACTGCAAATACGTAACTTCTAACATTGCATTCAACAGAAGAAATACAGAAATAAGAATGATCCCTTACGCCAGTCAATCTCTTTTTTAACCTTTTCAGAAAAGTTTTGAGATACCATAGCAGTAACTTTAATTTGAAGTGGTTGCTCTTTCCTAGATACTGGAAAGGAGACTCTTCTATGTAAAACAACCCCCAAACTTGGCCCCAAATTATATTTAGTGTTTAAGCATATACTGTTGTGAGATATAGCATATGTGCTCCTGCCCTTTTATTTTAGTATTATTGCTGCTCATAGAATCATAGAACCAGCAAGGTTGGAGGAGATCTCTAAGATCATCCAGTCCAACCATTAATCTGCCACTGCTGGAACCACTAAACCCTAAACCAGATCCTCCAGTGCCACATCAGACACCTCTGAAACACTTCCAGGGATGGTGACTCCATCACCTCCCTGGGCAATATCCCAGTGCCTGAACACTCTAACAGAGAAAACATTTTTCCTTACATCTAATCTGAATCTCACCTCTCTGTTTCTTTTTCCTGGTCATGAAGAGTTACCTGCAGCTCTCTGGCTTCAGGAGAGATGTTGTCATTATTTATAAAATTTCTTCATCTTCCTTATATTTACCTCTACAAATTACTGGTAATGGAAACCCAACATGATGGAAAACAAGCAATGGCTACAATGCAATTTTTCAGGCTGTGTCTGTCAGGACTATCTTAGTCCTGGAACACCAGGTCCAAATTTCCATTATACACTTCCAACAAATACATAAATACCTTCAGATATTTGGGGTCATGAAACATCTCTCATCCTGAATAACTGGGAGACAGCTCCCCAGCCATCCTTAATCAATCTTCCCCAAATCACTGAGCCAGTCTCCCACTTCAGTCACTTCTCAAAGCACCTAAACAGGACACTGAAGATCTTCAAAGGGAGATGGATCACTGCATGCATTTTCCAGCCATGTTGTGCTGGAGAAGCCTCTTCACCTCCCTGTGCATCTGCTTAGCCTTATAAATCCTGTGGGAATCATGGACATCAGGAGTTTCTATGTATTTGTACAGTGTTTGGTGAAATTGGCAGTCGTTTTTGATGTTAAATGTAGTGGGCCATAGGGTTGGGAGAAAATAAAATAAAAGAAGCTAAAATAAAAGAAAATAAAAATAAAAGTAGGTGATGGCTAAGGAGGAGTTCAATTCCCATCTGGACATTCTCAGCTAACTTATATAAAATGAAATGGCTTTTTTAATGTGTACATCAATTCCTAGGCAATCAGTCAAGAAGTGGCATCAAAAAGACAAAGGGTCAAGTGCAATCCTGCAGTAAGCAGACGTGTTGGCAACAGGAAAAAATAGGAAGAGAAAAAAGGAGATAGATCCATTTACACAGACTGGACTTGCTCTACAGAATAAAAGGGGTTGCTACTCTGTGCAAATGACACTGTCCTTGTACCTTAAGCAACCACAGTCCCAATGAGTGTCTGAAGAGAACTCAAGAAAATGACAAAAGCAAGTGCCAGGCTTCATCTTTTAAGGAGATTATTTCTCCAATTGATCTTTTCTGTACAGGGAAGCTGATTTTGTCCCATCTCAATCTTTGAGTTTGTTACAAGATTTGCCATTTTTCTAGTCTACAGTGAACAGAATAATAGTTTGCTTTTTTTTCTTCACCTTGGAGCGAAACACTGAAACCTAGAATTATTGCCACCAAACAGATGGGGATATTTCTCATGAAGATGAAAAAGCAAAGACCTAATAAAGGAAGAACATTTGAGAAGAGAAGGTTAAAGCAGGCTCTGCTGCACTGGGTTTGGCATTACTATTTTAGCAATGGAGATGGTTTTACAAACTGATGCTTTTTTGTGCTTCCACTGCTGCAATGCGTCTGAAGGGAAGAGTGGATGGTGCTCACTGTTCACCACTGAGGACCTACCTGACCTGGGTGCAATCTGGTCACAAACCTGGCCATAATTCAGCATGTCACATCTTCCATAGCTATGTTTTGGCTAGGTTTTCTCTTAGGCTTCAGCATTCCCCTTCCTTGGGGGTCTATCCCTGCTGGGACCAGCTGGTGCATTCTGCCAACCATCATGGGAGTGGGACACAGCCAGCTCAGGGGCTGCTTTCTGGCTTGCCTTTCCCCTTCTCTCTGTGTGCTAAGGTGGATAACATCACCTTGTGTGGTCAAGGGCTGCAACTGGTGCAAGTGTGTGAAAATGGGGAGGAGAGTTAGAGACATGAGACCCCAGGAACGTGTTGTGTAGCTGCACCAGGGTACTCAGCACATACCCTGAGTGTCTGCTTAGCTCTTCCCACCTACCTTCCTCTTTGAGGCATTTTCTCTTCCAGAAAGGAATAGTCTGACTCTCTGGTGGCACAGTCTTTGCCACAGGAAATAGCCATTTTTTTGTTGAGTGTTTTTTTGGGTGAGCAATGAGTGTCAACAGAGGAAAGTGAATTACTGTTTTGTGTGTGTGTGGTGTTTTTTGTTTGATTTTGTTTTATAAAGCTGAAATCGTTTTTTATTTCTTCCATTTCTGGTCAGCTGAAAGTTTTCTTTCAAAATTAATATATGGACAATGTTGTCTCCTGAGACTAAATATGAAGAATTTGAGGCCCAGCAGTGTTTATCATAAAGTCAGCAGACTGTGAAAACCAATGGTCCTAATAGAAATGTATAGATTTTAAATCCAGAAAGGACATTGTTAATGCATATTCTGACCTGTTTTATAACATAATCCATAGATTTTTATTAAAAATTCTCACCCAGCTTAACGAAACCAAATAATTTTGAAAAGATAGCTGGCCTCACTTCATGAATTCAAAATTTAAAGGTATAGTCTGGGATTTTTTGGTGGGGTTTTTTTAATGTCTTGTTTTCAATGGGTAATTGCTTTCACTGTCACAATATTTTTGCTCACTTCTGTGTGACTTTAGTATAACTGTAATATACATCTGTCTGCTCTGGGAAGAGTTTTTTCACATCCAAGCTCTTCTCATACCCATAAACAAATAATTTCCTCCTCTTATCCTGCAGACTAACTAGAATGAACTCACTCATGTTTGAGGAAAGAGACAAGTTTTACAGTCCTTGAATCATTCTTGTTGCTGTGTAGTGGGTTTTTTTTATTGTTTAGCTGGTGTGTCAGCATCTTCTTGCAGAGAAAGTGTTCTTTCCTTTTGCTTCAAATGGTCAAAAAGGATGTAAAGCATCTTTTGTGGGCCCATCCATCCTTGAGAATATTGACCTTGGGTATCAGATCTGCTTCTTTACACCGAGGCCTTTTCTATTTTTGCCTGCACAGGAGTAAGTCCTTCAATCACTGGAAATTTGGGTTGGATAAATAATAAAGCAGGACCATGTGCAAGGAAGGGACCTTTTTTTTGTGGTCTCTAGTGCTATCAAGAACCCACAGGAGTTACTTGGTGGTTTGTTATTTTTTCTAGACTTCTTCATGTCCTTATGTCATTGGATTTGGAGGGAAGAATTCGTTGGCAGTTTCCCTGTATTCTGCAGCTCGAATGCCAAATTTAAGTGGAAGAACTTGAAGGGTTTCCACATCTTTTGCCTTTGTAATCAACTTGAAAGCAATAGAAGCTGCAGACTGGTTTCTGTATGGATGTACATCTGACAAATGACTACTTGCCATGTAATGGATGGGCCCAAATGAAAGCTAGAGAAAATTGTTTCAACTAGCTGATCTGAAATTTGCCATATAAAAGTGATTTGAACAAAGTAACAGATTTAAGCAGCTTCAGATTTTGTGGATATTTAGACCAAGATTGGAATTTGCTGTCAGGGCCTCTTACTGATGACAAAGAAGGTTGTTGAAGTGTTCAATTCTCAGCACAGACTTATGTGTTATAGTCATGAGAATAAATGTCCCTTTCAAAGGGTGCCTAGAGTGGATTTTTGTATAAACTGTAACTAACTCTTTCTGATGCAAAAGCAGCAACACCATTTGTTTGTGTCCATCGACTGAATCATGTCCTGAAACGTTCAGCAAGGTGCAAGCACCTGTCATTCTGTGTTATACCCCATCCCATGTTTCCAGGTGGTTACACTAGAAAAGTGAACTTAGGGAGGACAATCCAGTTCCAACAAGCTCAGAGTGAAGAAGAGCCCAAAGCACAGACCTGTCAGCTCTTTGTGGAAACCAGCAGAAACTTTGAGCACTCCAGAGTTCCCTCTAGATCAAGAGACATTCTTCACATTATTGCTTTAGCTTTTCTACTCTTCTCACTGTTTCTCCATCTCTTGCTAACCTTTGAAACTAGCTACTGGTGTGTGGGGAAAGGGCAGGCTCCAGAACATAATTAGATATTAGGCTAGATATTAGGAAAATGGTGGTGAGACACTGTCCCAGGTTGCCCAGGGAGGTAAGTATAAGCTCCAACCCTGGCAGTGTTCACAGCCAGGTTGGATGAGCCTTGAGCAACCTGCTCTGCTGGGAGGTGTCCCTGCCCAGGGCAGGGGTTGGGGCTGGGTGATCTATAAAGTCCATTCCAACCCCTAAACCCCTTTAATTCTATGATTCTATGAATTCTGCATTGCCTCTGAGCCTACTTCACCCTTTTGAAGGAACAGACTTCCTCCCGCTTTCCTTTTTGAACTTTGGTGATAATTTTTGTTAGGATTGTATGTATCATCTTATACTGTTAATGACTGACAACCAAGTGTCATTTAGCTGTACAGCAGCTTTACAGAATGTAGTATTTTTATACCAGATTGTCATATCCTTCTTGGGGATGTGCAGACTATTACTTCAGTAGAAATCTCAGTGACTTCACTTGGACCATTGACAGAGTGGCCCCACTGACAGCTAATAGAATCATAGAATACCCTGAGTTGGAAGGATCTACATGGATAATTGAAGTCCAACTCCTGGCCCTGCACAGGTCAGCCCCAAGAATCACACCATGTGCCCGAGAGCATTGTCTACATGTTTCTTGAGCTCTGTCAGGCTTGGTGCTGTGACACCTTCCCTGGGGAGCTGTGCCAGTGTCCAGCCACCCTCTGGGTGAAACCTTTTCCTGATATCTAACCTAAACCTCCCCTGGCACAGCTTCATGCCATTCCCTCAGGTCCTGCCACTGGTTACCAGACAAAAGAGATCAGTGCCTGCTCCTGTGCTTCCTATCACGAGGAAGTTGTAGACTATGAGATCTCCTCTCAGTCTCCTCTTGTCTGGGCTGAACCAACCAAGTGACCTTAGCTGTTCCTCATGTGGCTTCCCCTCTAGACCTTTAACCACCTTTCTAGCCCTCCTTTGGATGCTCTCTAACAGCAGGACTTTCCCATTGGGAAGTCATATTGTCTGTGACTGTTGACTGCTTTGTTCTTCAGGTGCTTTTCAGTAGCTCCCAGAATAATCTTTTCAGTAACCTTACCAGTCACTGGAGGGAGACTAACAAGCCTGTAGTTTCCAAGGACATCCTTCCTGATCTTTTTGAATATTGGGACAATATGATCCAGTTTCCAATCGGCTGGGGCTTCTCCAGATTCCCAAGATCATTCAAAAATCATTGAGAGAGGACTCATGGTGGTATCAACCAACTCTTTGAGTATTCCTGGCTGGATCCCATCAGGTCCTGTTGACTCCCAGCTGGAGCAGCAGATCCTGCACAAGTACAGGGTCAACTGCAAGCTTATCATTCTTTCAGCCATGATCCTCCAGCTCAGGGCACTGGGACCCTTTTAGCCCATCATAGTTGTTGAAGACAGATGCAAAGAAAGCATG
Organism: Acanthisitta chloris; assembly: GCF_000695815.1. NCBI lineage: Eukaryota > Metazoa > Chordata > Aves > Passeriformes > Acanthisittidae > Acanthisitta > Acanthisitta chloris. The sequence continues at coordinate 43,723 of NW_008690756.1, read as the reverse complement.
AAGCATCTCTGCTTCATCTACCTCCCTGATTCTGAGGTGACCATCCTCACCATGGAACAGGCTCAGCCTCCTCCTTGCTCCTGGCAAGACAGTTTTTGGAATGAATGAGGATGCTTTTATCACCAGCATCTCACCCTTGGGAAGACAGCAATGTCACCAAAGCTAGCAGGATGAGAGTTTGAGCTTTTGTTGGAGGGTTAAGCAGGCCATTGTTTCACATTTCCTACTTGGTTCCTTAAAAAATTCCATTTGATCTAACTCCACTGCTAGTAGTCCAGAAATAAAGCAATTCCTTGGGGCATGAATGCTATTCAGACAAAATAATACCAAGTTTTGTCTGCTTTCCCTTGGTGGTATCCAGCATCTTTGCCAGCTCTTTTTTCCTCAAAGAGGAAATAACCCATCTCTGGAATTCAGATTTTCCTGACTTCTTGGAAACAGGGAGTATCAAGTGTTCTGAGTAGTGTTCCCCTTTGAAACCTTCTCAAAATAGCCTTTAAAATATCTGCCACTTTGAAAGGTTTAAGTTCCCTGAGGGTGCAATTCTGCTGACATTGATGGCATCTGCCAGCAGAAACTCTGTTTCTGCAGTTTCTTCTGTGAGCTGCATTGCCCTTTGCTTGCTAAGGAAAGCTGCCTGCAGTCCAAACCCAGCCATGAGTATCTTTTGCTGTGCTTTTCTCAGGCTGTGCCCAGCACTCAGGCAGATCTGATGCTAGTCTGACAGGGCTTGAACTGCTTTGGTTAGTTGGGTCATCACTCACAGAGGAGGGAGAGGGCAGTCCTCAAAAATATTTGGTATGGAAAAACTCAAGTGTTTGATCATTTTCCTATGGAACCAGCCCTCTCAAGATAATGGCTATAAATCAAAAAGCAAAGCTCTCTCACGCTACCAGGAAAGAGGTAAAAGTCTCATAATTCTTACTGAACAAATCACATGCAAGTGAGTCATTCATAATTGCTTTATAAAAATAGTGAATAAACACTGTCTTATTCTGTACTTGATTAAGCACGTGTATAACTTTAGTCAAAAGAACCTGTCTTGTGAGCATAAAGTTGTGGGAATAAGGCTCAGTAAGAACAGCACCTTTTGGAAAATATGAATCCCACAGCCAAAAATGTCTTTGGAAGATGCAATTCACTTAAAGCACATCTGCTGCAGGAAGACTTGCTTCTTGTGCTTTCCTCTCTTTCTCTTAATGAAACTGTCTCCCAGGTAAGCATGGCAGAGGCAAAGGATTTCATCTCCCTAAAATGAATTTCTTCATAAATGTGTTGTCTATCTACCAGGATAATGGATGGGAAAGATGGGTCGATTGTGTTTTCTCTTTGACTAGTTACATCTGTGCTCACAATACTTATTTTTCTCCCTGCAGTGAAGGTATTGGCTGAACTCTGAATACAAAATAAAACCAAGTCAAACCCTTGGATACAATACAGCAGGAGGAGAAAACCTGTGCCATGCTGTAATTACACAATCTCATTCTTTTTATTTAAGTGCTATCAGTTTTCTGCCAGGGCAGTTCACCATCTCTAAAGCCAAAGTCAGACCGTATAAAAGTCAACATGAATGTTCAGTTTTGGCTTGAAAAACAGTTTCTTTGCCAGGTGTTGCCTGAGAGCACCAAGCAGTCTTCAGTCCACCCACCTACAGCTCTCCTGCTGACAGGTGAGCAAATTCAGCACTCCCCCAATGAATGTTTCTAGAGGTTGCATGTGCAAAGAAAGCTTCAGAAAGCTCTTGCAAAGCAGAGCACAGGGTCTTAACTTGGAGGTTTAACAAGTCCATAAACCCTCTGCAGATGGGGGCTGCCTCTCAGCCCTGCCTTGGAAACACTGAATAGTCCTGTATTGCTTCTGTCTTGTCCATTGATGGGTTTGGCCCCCAGGTCTTTGCACTTGGAGGGTTCTCTGATGCATTTGTACACTCCATCCCCATCAGCTCTTGGGGTCCCTGTCAGAAAGATGTAAAAGAGCATTGGCCCTGAAATGGACCCCCTGGAACAGCACTAGTGATCAGTCATGAGCATGATGTTTACTACAACCCTTTGTGCCCAGCCTGTCACCAGCAGTTAACCCATTACATGATGTATCTACCTAACTGTATGTTGCATGTTTTGTCCAGAAGGATTCAGTGATAGACAGTACTGAAAGCTTTACTAAACTCCAGAAAGGATGTTTTGTCCAGAAGGATTCAGTGATATACAGTATTGAAAGCTTTACTAAACTCCAGAAAGATTGCATCAACTGGCTTCCTTTGAGCACCTAGGCAACCTTGGCATAAAAGGAAGTTCATCTAGTTAAGCAGAACTTTTCTTTATTTCCATGTTGGCTGTTCATGAGGGGAAGGTCCTGTTTAACAAAATTTATAGCAGTGTAAGGTCCTGTTTAACAAAATTTATAGCAGTGGAGCTCACCTCAAGGCAGTCTGAGGACTGTCCACCACACCCTAAAAGAGATGCCTATGTCTGATCAGTGCACCTGCTCTTCAAACCTCTATGAAAACACCAAAATTCAGGTGTTTTAATCTGTATGTCCTGGCTGTGGTGATGGGTTACTGCCACCACTCCTCCTCCTCCTCCCAGTTCCAGGATATCAGGACTGTCCCATCCCACAAGAGCTGCTGCAGGTCTCTGTCTCCCCAGAGGGAAGATTTTTGAACAGTCCATGCTCCTGTGCTGCTGGTGTCTTCCACCCCAAAATGCCTCTGAGTGCTTTTCCAACATAATTGTGATCATCAAGAGGATACTCAAAACTATGTCTTCCACCCCAAAATGCCTCTGAGTACTTTTCCAACATAATTGTGGTCATCAAGAGGATACTCAAAGCTGTTTATTGCACACAGACAGGCAGAACAGAGCAGCTGCCTTGTCATAGTTCTTAGGATGAGAAGCAAAAGCTAAATGAGTGCAATACTCAGAATACTAAGAGTTCATACATTTAGGGTATTAAATGCATTTTCCTGTCAATCCTTTGCTCGAGAACATTAAACCCAGGGCTAGCTCACCTAGCTCTTGGGAATATCCCATATGGGTGAGCCTAGTAGACCAGACCTGGTAAAACAAATTGCTTTTCCATGCCTGGTACGAGTTTTTTAGGCCATGAAAGTTCTTGTATGAGGTAGGCAGTTCAGTTCCTGGCCTGCCACCAGTGCTGTCGTAACATGGTCTTGCTGGTCTTCTGTGTGTCCCTTGGCTGCGTCCTGAGAAGATCTGGGCAATCCTCATCTGCTCCAAGGCTTGAAAAAAACTGCTCTGGCAGCTCCTCTTGGGGTGGCAGATTTGTGGGGACTAATTGGAGGAGTAATTAATTATGTTTATTGGCAAGGGAAGTGTGTATGGCAATTGCCCTCTCCTGATTTGCTTCTGCTGGCAGGATCAAGGTGAGATGTGGACCCTCTCCTGACACAATGGCATCTCTGATTAATGCTTCTGTCACCTCCTGCATTGATCCTTTCAGCTCTCCTACTCCTCTTCTCCTGCTTGGCCTACTTCAGGAATCCACTGCTCTGCAAGAAAGTCTCTGTCTCTCACAAGAAAAACACAACCTGCCCAGCCATGGTCTGTTCCACAGAGTGATCTGTGACTGTCTGGGGTCACCTGCACCATTTCCCCACATGTTTCACCCTAGGACTCATCAGAGCTGTCTTACTGTGCTGCTGAACACCCACCCCATGTGGGCTAGGGGTGGTTCACACACTGTGGGCACCACAGGGGTTTGGTGGTCATCTCTAACAATGCCACTTGCTGCTTTCTGAAAATGTCTATTTCCTTAAATCATTGAATCATAGAATCATCAGGGTTGGAGGAGACCTCTAAGACCATCCAGTCCAACCATTAACCTGTCACTGCTGGAACCACTAAACCCTAAACCAGATCCTCCAGTGTCAGATCCAGACACCTCTGAAACACCTCCAGGGATGGTGACTCCACCACCTCCCTGGGCAATCTATTCCAGTGCCTGAACACCCAAACAGGGAAAACATTTCTCCTAACATCTAATCTGAATCTCCCCTGTCTCAGTTTATGACCTTTCCCTCTAGTCCTCTCCCTGAAGGCATGGCAGGAGAGATCATCCCTTACCTCTTTGCAACCCCCTGTCAGGTAGTTGTAGAGAGTGATGAGGGCACCCATGAGCTGCTTTAGGCTAAAATATTGTAGTCTGAGCACTAAAGCCTCCATGCCCTTTCAGCAGAGGGTGCAACAGGGACCCAAACTGCACAAGAGGCAGGGTAGGGAGTGAATAGGCTGAGAGAAGTGGAGTCACCATTCATCCACCCCCTTCAACACCCAAGGCAGGGAAGGTCCAACTCTGCCTTTGGTCATGGAGGTTATCAAATGGAGATGCAGTGGGAAATTGTGATATGCATTTGCATGTTGTTAAATGGTCCAAGAGCAACTCCTGACAATGCTTGCCAATGTTGTAGGAAGGTGATGAGCATGGTTGGACAGCTAATGGCCTCAGGCAGAGCTGACCCAGGCCCAGCACTGCCCCATCCTGCCCCATGACACTGGTGCCAGGACTACACCAGCTGAGGACTCTTCCCAACACATCCTGTTCTCACAAGTGTCCTGAAAGCACATGAGTATCCTGAGCTCTGCTGGGTAACAAGACCATATGCACTAAGGAGAGAACAAACCCAATATCAACACTGGTCAGCATACACTTTACATCCCTGTGAGTTTTGCTTCATGTAAAATTGTAATTTTTTTTGTCTCAGGAACAAAAGAAAAAGTTTTTACAGCCACCAAAACATGTTCATTTTATTAAAGGTGTAACATGTTCTTAGGATAAGCTGTGTCCTTAAAAGAGCAATTTTCCACCACTGGATGGCAGAATCTTCCTCTGGTCTAACATTCTAATAGCAGAACAATTTGCTAAAATTAAGGAGAAATTGGAACTGTCATCATCAATCCAGTGTCTGATCAAAGTAGAAGGATCTACTGGAAATGTAATTGCAGAGGCAAAAGTTATATTTTTTAGAGACTCCTTTCTGACTATAACATCTGACCTTTCAATATCTGTCATGTTCACATGAATTACAGGGCACTTGTACTTCTGAAGATTTGCCAGTGTCCCCCCAGCAATTACTCACTTTGTCAATGTGGGGCTTATGTTTACACTGAGTATTTTTTCTCTTGAAAATTTTGTTGTGTCACAACTAAATGTCTGAATTACAGAAATCACTACATACTTGGGAGATGTGTTTAGGAAGATGCTGCAGTTGTTAATATTATGACCTCCTAAAACCACAAATAGTAGGTACAAGTGCTAAAGTTCAAGTAAGATAGTGATTGGACCAGCAATGGTAATATTATTAAAAAAAATAAACATTGAATTACTAATGGGAGGATGTGCTATCTTTAAATCTTGCTTGGAACTTTTCAGAAGTTACTTTTTGTCATGGTTCAACCCCAGCAGCAGCCAAGCCCCACGTAGCCACTCACTCACTCCAGCAGGATTGGGAAGAGAATCAGAAGGGTAAAAGCTAGAAAAACTCATGGGTTGAGACATTTTAATAGAGAAAACAAAAGCAACAGGCACAAGCAAAGCAAAACAGGGAGTTAATTCACTGCTCCCCACAGACAGGAGGTGTTCAGCATCTCCAGGAGAGCAGGGACCAGCACATGGAATGGTTCCTTGGGAAGACAAACACATCACTCCAGATGTCCCTCCTTCCTCCTTCTGCCTCCCACCTTATCCCCTGAGCATGATGTGCTATGGTATGGAATATCCCTTGGGTCAGTTTGGGTCACCTGTCCCAGCTGTGTCTCCTCCCAATCTCCCATGTACCCCCAACTCCCTCCCCAGTGTGGGAAGCAGCAAAGGCCTTGGCTCTGTATGAGCTTTGCTCAACAATAACAGAAATATATATTATCATCACTGTGTTCAGTGCAAATCCAAAACACAGCCCCATACTAGCCACTGGGAAGAAATTAACTCTATCCCTGTCAAAACCAGCACACTTTTAAACAGGGAAAAAATAAATCTCTAAATTCACCATTGCTTCTTTTTCTTATAGTATACCCTGAGCAGCTTCACTGGACTGTGAGCAAAAGGAGAATAAGGAAATGAGTTAAGACTTCACTCTTGCCAAGTGGGAAGACAAACTACAACCTTAACCTCAAAGGGTTTAAAGAAGTTTCTATCAATCAGAGACTGTTAGCTTCTATTAGCAGAGACCATTAAGCAATTCTGAGTATTGTTAAGAATCTAAAACTTGTATTGTTTTCTAAGTTCTACTTCCATGAGGTTGTATATCCATGTGAAGATTTTCACAGAGGTTTGAGTAACAATCAAAATAAATCTCCTAACAATTGGCAATCCTTGTTTTGGGAGGACTTTTTTAAATGTTCAAATGAAAAGATTTCCCCAAGCCTTTATATAGCAAACAAAAAGGTTGTGGATAGATAAGGAAGGACAAAACCCAAGGTGTGACATAAACTAAATAGTTTCAGTGCATGAAACATCCAGTTCATATCTTTGAGTTCTGCAACATCCTGTGGCAATGAGTTCAATGACTTAATTATATACTTTGCCCAGGGTATGTCTTTAGAAGCCTTTGTTAATGTTATTGTTTCCTCCTTCCTTCCAGGTAATTTATGAATGTCTAAGCTGCATCTTCTTGTTGAAGGAATTTTAGCTGTAAAGAGCCAAATTAGCATTTAGACTGAGAGAGCTGAAATATGCTTTTGAGTCACTTTCTCAGCAACAACATATGTATATATTATTCCAGAAAAAGTAAAAGAGAAAGTAAGCAGGGCAGTATGAGTGCAAATCAAACAAAAATCATGTTGACGTGTCCGGAGGGGCTGGGGATGCCACTCACATCCCATGAACCAGGAGCATTCTCCAAAGAGCATCCTAACCCTGAGAACTGCAGAGCTGCATTTCCTCTGTGTCAAGTCGTGCCAGAGGGTAAAAGGGCCTTGAGAACATCTGGATTATAATTAAACAGGAATTTACAGTAACTAGACCTAAGTGGTTTGAACAACAAATTTACTGCTGATAAAGCGAGATGAGTTTACCAAGGTAATCCTCTGTGTGTTCTGCTGTCCTGAATAAAATGTAGCTCTGTAATTTAGATTGGGGGAACACAGGGAAAGCTTCTTTTTCACTTGGGGGCTAATTGCAGGTCCAATAAAAGACTTCATCAATGACATTACCCTGCAGCATTACTGCTTGCCTGAGTGCTGAGCTCGTCGGAGAAATGTGGAATTGAGCTGCTGAGTGAGAAGTCTAAAACCAGGTTCAGGGTAAATAAACCATCACTTATGATGGTTTAAAATATCCTGTTAAACCCACAGGAAAAGTACACAAAGAGTTTACAGCATGGCCTGTAGTTTATTTTCCTAATGACTTCACTCAACAGAGGCACGTCAGGATAAATTCCCAACACTCAGACTCAACACTGGCAAGTCACTGATATTCATCATCTGATATCCATAACAGGGTAGGACATTGATGTTACACCTGAATTAAACTCACCTGGGGCTGCTCTCTGGCATCAGGCCAGAAGGTCTGGGTCCACCCTTACTGTGCTTTTCAGTCTCTCTTCCCTTTGGGAGCAGGAGAGGGGCAGCCAACCTGTGCACTTGGAGTGGCTGCTGGAAGTGGTTTCCCTGACCATGACCTGATGGGCATGGAAGGGTCTCTGCTGCTCTCCCTGTGAGACACTGCACTAAATCACTAAAGCACCATCTGCTCAGCCCTTGGCCTTTTATTTTTCTTTCTTTGGGTGCTCACCTACCCCAGGGATGGTAGAAAGCATCATCTACACAGGTGGGAATTCACCTCTACAGTGATATTAATGCTGATGCCTTATACTTGCCAAATCTCTGGTGTGTTACAGTTAGATGTTGTTTTTGATGAACGTCAGACAACATTTTTCCTCCTTTAATGCATGAGGAACTGCTAAAGCAGGGGCTCCCAATGCACTGCTCACAGTTTATGAGGCTCCAGGTGGCTGATTTTTAGGGCAGCCTCTTGTTTGACATCACACAGCCCTTAGCTGCTGTGTCCTCATCCACCACATCACAGATTGGCTTTGGAAGAAGCCAATGGACTAATTTGGCATGTCAAAGCTAATGCTGCGAAATCCTTGGGTATATCAATGTTTCAAAGCACAGTCATAAATGTCAGCAACTTCAGCAGTGGAATGAGTTACAGCAAAATTATGGCTTAACCTGTCATGAAGAGGAGGCTCTGAAAAATTGGTAATCCTGCCTGTGTTTTGCAGTGGAGCCTTTGGCTGAGGTCACATTGAGAAGTCACTGTTGAGCATTTAACAGAAAAAAATGGTATACAACCTGGTGCTTACAAACTATTCCTTAATTTTTCCTTGTGCTTTGAACATTCATTTATTTTTCCCATTTCTTTCTGCTGTGTGAATGTCCCTGTGACATGCTGCTGTCCTCCAGAGTTAATGTCACAGATATGGGGCTTTGTCTCACTCTGACTCTGTTTCTGCAGGTAAAACAGCCCAGCTAACCTTGGAAGACCATGAAAAAAGCTGTTGGCCTTCCCTTTATCAATGTTAACCCATCCATTAATGAAATGCTAATTAAAAGTCTTCGTTATGGCCTAACCCTGCTCAGTAAGGTCAGGATTAAATATAACAGCTTTCTTAGCTGAACTCCTCAGGGGTCATTCCTTCCCTCTGGCAAAAGGACTTGTGAGATGGGATTCAAGCTTGATGTCTTGGATGTGAGGAAAAAGTCCCAGTGCTGATTTCCAAAGCTCTTTCTTCCAACAGTTGAAGTCTATCTGAAGGCTTAAGGGGCCCCTTTTTTTTTTTTTGTGCCAGCTCTGTGTGGATGCAAACCATCGCCTCAGGACACTAAATTGTCTGTCTTTCCAAGGTGGAAACCTGCTTCTTCTTCAGAAAATGGGGTCTGATTTCTGAGGTAATTTGGGAATGAATGGGAAGTGCCATCTTTGTGACTCACTCTCTCAGGCAAGATGCAAAGTAGGGTAAAGATTGTATAGCAGCAACAGGGAATAAATAGGTTTCTGTTTTGCATAGCTGTTATTCAGGGAGACAGGGCTAGAGCAAACATATTCAGTGATAAGTCTCTTTTTTTTTGTCTCATTGCTGGGTGTAAAAATCACTCCTCTAAGCTTGAGCAGGAAGGATCTGACACACAGCAAGAAGTGGCCAGAATAAATGAGGGGACATTCACAGACCAAAGTGGGTTTGTGCTGAGAGGAGCACCTGCAGTTCTTGTGAGGGGAGAAGTCTCTGAAAATCCAACCTCCTTATTTTTTATTGCAAGTAAACAGAAAACCTGCATGGCAGGGAAATGCAACTCCCCATGTCTCCCTAGAAATGGTGGTTCACACTCCTCCAGGTTCTTATTCCCTTGATGGTCCTTGGAGGGTAATGAGGTGATCTTTGGAGAACTCCTTCAGCTATTAGTCTTCCCAGGACTGAGTGATACTGCAGAGAATTAAAGCTCCCAGAAGACAATAGCCATTCTCATGGCCTCAGAACATTTTATTTTTGTAAGTGGAAGAAAAGCTACAACAGAATCATTCACCCTCCCTCTTCCTCCCATAACTTCCTTCATCGCTGCTGTATAAATTAAAGCTTGCAAGGCTTTTTCTCCTGGGCAGACTCTCAGGGCAAGTGCAAAACTCATTAAATGAAAACAAATGTTGAACCCTTCCCTATTATTTCCCTCTGCAGTTATCCTGTTAAAAAAAAAAAAAAACACAAAAGATCCTAAAATTGAAATAGAAAAAGGTAGGAGTTTCCTGTTTTGCTAACTAAAAGGAAGGGTCAAGCTGAGCTCTGGTGTTAGCAGGGAGACCATCTATCTAGACTTGGGACTGACCAAGGAGGGAGAAGCAGTCTCAGAAGTGGGTGCAGGATGTTGAGCCCCAGGAATGGCTGAAGGACAACAGGAATAAGGTGTGTGTCACCTCCCTGGTGCACAGCCAGGACAACAGGAATAAGGTGTGTGTCAGCTCCCTGGAGCACAGACCAGGCTACCTGTGTGCAGAGCTGTGAGCAGACAATGTGTCCACAGCAGCTTAGGAAAGCCTCAAGTTGGCCATTTACCAGCAATAAAAGCACTCAGGCTGGCTCCAGCCCTGGGGCAATGAGCAGAAATGCCACAGAGATGCATTGGGGTCATGGAACACAGGGAGAATTTGCCCCTGCAGTGATTAGATGGAGGTGTAAGCAATGAGACTACATAAGGGCTGTGAAGAGCTGAAACGGCGTGAGATGCCCAACAGAGCCCTCCAGAACCTCAGGCTGTGCAAACACAATGCCAGTGAACAAAACACAGCAGAAACCACAATTTCCTAGAAACTTTAGGTGGATGTCACTGGGATCCATGGGTGCTGATTACAGCCACATTTCTGAATGGTAACTTGCCAGCAGTGCTGGTAAGGGTTTGGTAGGAACCAGAGCCCACGTGGTGGTTTTCCTTTGCCCTGGAGTGAACTCTCTGTCAGTGAATTGTGTTAGCTGCAGTTCAGAGTAATCAGTCTCTCTTGGGAAGTTACCATTTGACTTTCCCACTTGTCCTGTCTAAGTAATACTCTAAATCTTTGAATTGTCTGTCTGCCTTTGATCTAGCTGCAAGTCTGTGGAATACACAGTGACTGGAGTGGAGGAAGGAGGGAGAGAAGTACCTCTTTGCTGTACTAAAGTCATTCAGAGTGCTGAAAAAAGAGAGATGGATATAGCTCGTCTTTCCTAATGAAATTAATTCAGTTTGCAACGTTAGAATTTGTGTTATCACACTTCAGAGCTGGGGAGGAATAATTACTTTCTTAAGTGTGTGGTTTATTTTTGAAAAGTGGCAAGATATGTTTAGCTGTGTCTTAAAATTGCTTCAAAATAAGATCCTGTCAATAGCAGAACTCACGGGTTGTTTGTAAACGGAAATTTGATGCACTAGAAAACAAAATACATTTGAACAAGACAGATTTGGGGTGGGGGGATATACTGTTTGCAGGTGGAGTGGCAGAAGGTGGGGAACCAAATGCTGGAGTAGAGTACACTACACTTGCAGCATAAACCCCTCAAATCATAAGCCTAAGTGACTGCAATCCAGAAAAAGCATTGGATTTCCCAAGGGTGGGATTTATCTCGTTAAGTTCAGATCTTGCACAGTCATCTAGAGTCCCTTTAGAAGCTAACGAAGAGACTCAGCTCATTGCACGTCTACCAGAATGTGGAGCTGACCTTGCTTTTTGTTGCTGCTCATCTGAGTGCTGCTGTTTGTCTTGCCCCTTCACACAGATGAAGGACAGATCCTGTACAAGGCTTAGCATGTGCTGTTTGCAGCACCTGTAACTGAGATCACCTGGTGGCAGCTCTCCTGTGGTGATCAGGCATTGCTAAGGGCTGTTAGGTGCAGAACACCAAGATGTGCTGTGGGACGTGCTTTAGTGAGAGGCAACTTGGTCTGTTGAAGCTACATTGGCCTTATTACACCACAGCAATGTCACAGAGACCATTTTGCCCTGAAATCTGTTCAGAAAAAAATGAGAGTGATGGCTGTGCCAAGCACTGCATTAAAAAAAAAAAAAAAAAAAGGAAAAGAAGAGCATTGTACTGAATATTTGCAAGGCCATCAGCCACATCCATCAGCAATCATATATATTAACATGATGACTACTGATGATGTACCCTTCACTTCTGAGCTTCCTTAATTTGAGCATTCATGGCACTCAGGTACCAGCTGAAAGACTTCTGATTTTTTTTTCCTCTTCATATCACTACACAAAATTATTAGCAATGATGATAAATCTTTGAAAAATGCTTTCCTCTGAGAATTTAATTTTGGCATCCTTTTTTTAATAATATTTGATACTCTGTAAATGTCTGCAACAAGAGCAGAAATGGGAGAGAAATGCATCCTTGAGCACACGTTCAGTGCTCAAATTCAGCTGCAGCACCAGATTTGAATGAGACAGCAAAGTAGGACAATCACCTTTTACTCCTGAATGCTCTTGAGGTCAAAAGAGAGAAAATGCACCATTCAGCTATAGACTTCCAGTTTCTGAGGCAATCACTTATTTTTGCTGTTATCAGCTACTTGTGCTACCATCTATTATAAAATATGACTCCCACACCCTTTATATCCTTGTATTGTGCTTGTTTATGCAGTTCTGCTGAGGTAGTTATGAAACAAACAGAGGAAGTTTGGAACTAATCTTCCTATAATATAGCACATAGACAATATGTGTGAGTGTATGTGTGAATACATATATATTTCTCTGGAGGCTGGGACAGTCAGACATCTCTGGATACAGTTATGCATCTCCTAAGGACAGAAGTGTATCTTGCTATAAAAAAAAGAGTTTATCTATATCTATACTTATACCTGCACCTATGTCATAGAATTATAGAATAGCTTGGATTGGAAAAGACCTAAAAGATCACCTAGTTCCAAACCCCCTGCCATGGGCAGGGACAACTTTCCCTGGACCAGGGTGCTCAGAGCCCTATCCAACCTTGAACACTTCCAGGGATGGAGCATCCACAGCTTCTCTGAGCAACTTGTTCCAGTCCATCACCACCTTCACAGTAAAGAATTTTTTCCTAATATCTGATCTAAATCTACTCCCTTTCAATTTGAATCCATTGTCCCTTGTCCTAGCACTGCATGCCCTTGTAAAAAATATCTCTCCATCTTTCTTATAGGGTCCCTTCAGGTACTGGAAGGATTAAACTAGGTCACCCCAGAACCTTCACTTTTGCCAGGCTGAACAATCCCAAATCTCTTACCCTTTCCTCATAAGAGAGGTGTTCCATCCCTCTAATCAACTTGGTGATCCTCTTCTGGGCTCTTTCCAACAGGTCATGACCTTTCTGTGCTGGGTGAGATCCCAGATATTCCCAAAGCTGGATGACATCTGTCTATTTCCACACACACAGGAAAAATAGAAATAGACTTCTGTGAAAGGGACGAAAACTCCAATGCTTATTCCTGGATTTGAAATTAAATAGTGTATTAAGGGCTCTGATTTGCCCATGCAAAGCAACAAGGGGCTCCTTGTCTCAGTCTTACATGGACCTTCTGCAGCTTGGGAATGCTCAGAGGGAAATTACAAACCCATAATCTCTCTCTCCCAGCCATCCCTGTTGATGCAGACATGCCCACAAAGGTGAGTTATGCAGTGTAGCTTTCTGCTTACCTGCTCCTAAAATGTATGGTGCACATAGATCTATAAATACCCCAGCAGAAAGAAGGGATGTATGTCTTGTGAGTAGCTTTCCAGTCCTTATGGGGAATTTCTAGCTTAAAATAGACCAGGGCTTAGTGGCCTTGAATTTCTTATGAAAGAGGAAGGATTTTGATCTTCAGAAAGGAGGGTTGACTGGAAAGCAAGCTGGATTTGCATTTTTTGAAGAAAAATATTGGCTTTTTTATTCAGTGTGAGGACAACACTAACCCCTTCCCATTTTTATTTTTTTTTGTGAACATTAGGGAAAGCACATTTCGTGAAACACATTTTAACTGTCTTTATGCTTTGATGCAGGTGAGACCAAACACACTGAAAAAATGTGTCCAGTGGAAACAGTGGGCAAGAAATCCAGGTGCCAGGTACTGAGAACTGGGCTGTGAAAACACTCTTCTCTCCTGGGACACAATCACAGGTGTAAGCTACAAAAAACACACTGCCTGCTCTTCTGCCAGTATGTGGGACTCACCTGGATGCAACGTGGAATGTTTGGGAAGGGAAAGTGTTGCACCAATGGTTGTGGAACAGTGAAGGAAAGCCAAAGAGCAGGTGTTGTGGTGCACTTTCTATCTGACTGCTTTAGTTAGTTCACCCTGCCAATAGCAAAGTGATCCCTGGTTCCCACATTTGCCACAGAGCACTCCCAGAGTGTAAAACTAGCCAGGGGATGCAACCTCCATCTCAGCTAGCAGGATCAGCTCACTAGACAGTGACTGGATCCGAAGATGAAATGCCAGGAGGAGGCTGCATGAGAAATGCTAATTCCTGCTAATGGTTGAGAGCAAAGGCATGAGCAACAGTTTGATTTGATGCATTTTCTTCAGTAGTGAAACAGGTCATCTTGGATCTGTTCCAGACAGCTTATTCTTGGCTTGTAATAGAGTGAATAAATATCACTCCTTGCTTGTAAGGCCAAGTCCAAGCAGGTGACTTTCCCCTGGGGAAGCTCCATCAACCCTTCCTCAGCTCTACCATGTTCCTTTGATTAGGCTGAGTGCATTATATAGTAATAACCCTCTTCAGTACTTTGAAAATCTGCATTAGAACCAGGAAACAGGAGCTCACATGCAGTGTGGGTGGCCTGGTGACAGCATCATCAACAACAACAGGAGGGTATCCTTTCTTGGCAAATGCTGCAGCAGGCCAAGAGCAAGAGTGAGTTCAAGGAACCATAAAATACACGTCCCTGGAGTTTGTCATCACAGCTTACAGTGCTTACATCTGTAGCCACAGACCATGTAACTGAGTGGTGGAAATGATCACTCCCTAAGGGAGATGCCACTTACCTGCTCACCTGGAGCAGCTGCTCCCCTCTGCCTCCAAACATCCATCCTGTGGAAATGACCACAGAGACCATTTTTATGGTCTCTGGACATGGAAGGAAGTGGAACTTTTGGAGCAATTCACAACAGTTAATAAGAGCACTGGAGCATCTCCCTGTGAGGACAGGCTGAGGGAGTTGGGGCTGTTCAGCCTGGGGAAGAGAAGGTTGTGTGGAGACCTCAGAGCACCTTGCAGGAGCTGAAGGGGCTCCAGGGAAGCTGCAGAGGGATCTGTGTTAGGAGCTGCAGGGACAGGACAAGGAGTAAAGGGTTCAAACTGGAGGAGGGGAAATGTAGTCTAGATATTAGGAAAATGTTCATTCCTGTTCTGGTGGTGAGACACTGTCCCAGGGTGCCCAGGGAGGCTGTGGCTGCCCCAACCCTGGCAGTGTTCACAGCCAGGTTGGATGAGCCTTGAGCAACCTGCTCTGCTGGGAGGTGTCCCTGCCCAGGGCAGGGGATGGGGATGGATGGTCTGTAACGTCCATTCCAACCTCTAAAATTCTATGATTCTATGAATAATTTTCTACTGAACTCTGCATGGGTAAAGCAGGAGACCTCCTCCTGTGGTGGTATGAAAAAGTCCTTGTGATGCAGTGGAGAAGGAAGGGGCACTTCAGTTCTCTTTTCACCATTTGTTCTCCTCTTTGTGTTAAACAGCAATCAAAAAGAAAAAGAAAAATGTAATGTAGAAAACATAAGCAAAATGAAGAAAACTACAATCCATCCTTTGCTCTCAAAGGAAAAGAAAAAGAAAAATGTAATGTAGAAAAAATAAGCCAAATGAAAAAAACTAAAATCCATCCTTTGCTCTCAAAGGAGTTCTGCACCAACTTTTCAAATGAAGGGGAAAAGTCCTTACAAAATACACTTTTCCTTAAAGCTTCACTTTATCCTTCTGCAGGACTAGTGGAGATTTCCTCTATAACAAAAAGAGAAGTGTCTATCTCTTTCCAGTATCTATACTGCCTGACAACAGCAAAACACACCTCTGTTGGAAATAGTTGCATGGAGCAATTTGCACATCCAAGAGCAGGTGGGAGTAAACCCCTACTGCAGTCTCCTGGGGGTGCAGCATTTTCCTTGAAAGTCCTTCAAGGACTCTTGATAACCCTCTGGGGCAGAGCCTGAAAGCATCTCACAACCAGCCCAAGGGATGTCCTCCAGCCTCGGTGTGGATTTCTTTGATGATCTCATTTCCTTACCATGGAAACTCCAGGAAACCCTCTGCTCTCATTATCTGGAGTACACTCATCCTGTAGATCCTGCTACAAAGGATGAAGAGCTCTGCCTGGGACTGGGATGTGTGCACTTGTCATAAAAACCCTTGGTCCTGCTGAGTGCCTTGGGTGTGCTTTTGGTTGCCCAGCCAGGAATTCCAGCCAGCAGAGTGCTGGAATCTGGACATTTGGAGCCCTTCAGGAAACCCAGGGCTGACAACTGATGTGCTGACTACCAACACTCACCTCCCCTTCTCATGGCTCTTGTCCACCTTAATGATTATGCAGTGTATTAAAATCCACCTACTGGAGCTTGGACTGCAAACGTGGCAGGTTGGGGAGTTCTGGCTGCTCCCCAGAGCACCACATGATATTCAGGTCCAGTTTTAATTATTTTTAATAGAGCAAGTGTCTCTAGTTTAACCACGTTAAAAGCCTCTGAGTTGTGT